>NC_069499.1:294989540-295267040 GCF_027579735.1 Bombina bombina | reverse complement strand
GCAGGACGTAGCAACAGTATCAGGAAAGGAAAGTCAGTGAATTGAATAAGGAGTATATATCGGTAAGAAAACACGAAGTTATCTCAATTTGTAGCCCCAGAAATGTAATACAGCCTGGAGAGAGAGTATATAGGAGATCGTAGGGGAATCGCTGCAATGCTCTCTGTGTGAGTAATGTAGCTGGGAAATCAGTCTGATAATCCTGTGTAAGGAGAGGTGTAAGTCCAACACAAACCAGACTCTTCCCAGGAATAGATGCAAGTGTCAACTTGTATATTAGATGATTCTTTTGAGGATAATGACTGTAATCCAAGAGATTCCAGCTAGAAAGCCAGAGCTGTTTTGTAACAGCTTGTTCAAACAAGCAGCAAGGCTACACAGCTTGATATTAATTGGCAAGTGGAATAGGGAACTATGGGATTTTAAGAGGATCCCTTAAAGGTGTATGCGGTAGTAGGATGGAACCTGACAAAGAAGAGGATTTCATAGAAAAGGCAAACTTCTCCAATGGACAGAAAGCAGACACACACAAACACAAAAACACAGGCACACACACACACATACAAACACTCAGACACACTTAAAAACACACTCGGAAACACACTGAGACACACACACAAAAACACTCAGGCACACACACAGAAACACTCAGGCACACACACAGAAACACACACACAAAAACTAAGTCACACACACATACAAAATATGTAAACTGCACTGCATTAATTATAAAGCTCATACCTAGAGCTGCTCCCTGGCTCAGCAGAGCATCAAATGAAAGATAAACAGTGTACTCTAAAAATAAATCACTAAAGAAAATGTTTAGGTGCACAAACTATGAAAATTCGGCATCATACGTGGCTCCTTCACTTTAGAGACAGTGTCAAACAGTCATGCGGTCAGGTGCCAGGCATCCCCCTCACGATTTCCCGGTTCCCGTTTAGAGAGAGACAGCACAGCAGTGAGTGACTCCACTGCTCCAAACATCACTGAGCAGTGAGCACAGATAGGTAGGCAGGTTTAGGCTAGCAGCGCAACTTCGCAAGTCCCAAGGCATGCCCACAACATTCATAGTGATATTAGGCAGGGGAGGAGCAATGTACAAACAAGCAAAAGCAGCCGGGAAAACTATTTGTGGAAATTGCGACGCGGGCTCAAGGGGCAACAAAATTAAGTGTGTCTACAACTTCCCCAGTCCCACTAATGTTCACAACTGCTGGCCCCTCTAATAAAAAAAATCTATGCATCTCTATATTGTATTTCTTTGAATTTCAATAAAATTCAAAATAAATTTTTTTTTTTGGTGGTGTCACCCCCTGAAGGACTTCACCTGGGTGCGATCCGAACCCCCCGAACCCCCCTAGTGACGCCACTGCCTCAGTCTCTCTCACATGTGCCCAAGTATAGGTGTTACTTCTTGTGCTCCTGGGTGCTCCTGGGTGCTGTATATCTGTATGCTGAATTGCTGTATTGATTCACTGTTTCTGAACTCTGCCTGTTTGACTACTCTGCTTGCCTTAACCCCTTAACGACTGAGGACGTGCAGGGTACGTCCTCAGAAAAAAGGCAGTTAACGCCTGAGAACGTACCCTGCACGTCCTCAGTGTGGAAAGCAGCTGGAAGCGATCCTGATCACTTCCAGCTGTTTTCCGGTTATTGCAGGATGCCTCGATATTGAGGCATCCTGCAATAAAAATTTTTACCCCTCCGGTGCAGAGAGAGCCACTCTGTGGCCCTCTCTGCACCGGACATCGATGGCCGCATTCGTTGGTGGGTGGGAGCTGAAGTGGGAGGTGGGTGGGCGGCCATCGATGGCTTCTTGGTCAGAGAGGGGGGCGGGATCGGGGGCGGTATCGCCGGGGGCGCGCATGGGCGCGCGCGCGTGCACGGGGGGTGGTGGGCGGGCGCGTGCACGGGGAGGGAGCGGGTGGGAACCACTTACACTACAGAAAGGTTTTTTTTATTATGGGGAGAAAGGAGGGATAAAATCCCTGATTAAAGTAATCTAAGGGATCTGGGAGGGGGTGGGGGATTAGTCTTGGGGGGGGGGGAGCTACACTGCAGAAAAAAAAAAATAAAAAAAAAATAAAGACATTTTTACATGCAAACTGGGTACTGGCAGACAGCTGCCAGTACCCAAGATGGCCCCCAATAAGGCAGAGGGGGAGGGTTAGAGAGCTGTATTGGGGGGGATCAGGGAGGTTGGGGGCTAAGGGGGAATCTTACACAGCAGCATATGTAAATATGCTATATATAAAAAAGGATACCTTTTATTTTAGTACTGGCAGACTTTCTGCCAGTACTTAAGATGGCGGGGACAATTTTTGGGGTGGGGGAGGAAAGAGAGCTCTTTGGGAGGGATCAGGGGGTCTGATGTGTCAGGTGGGAAGCTGATCTCTACACTAAAGCTAAAATTAACCCTGCAAACTCCATACAAGCTACCTAATTAACCCCTTCATTGCTGGGCATAATTCACGTGTTGTGCACAGTGGCATTTAGCGGCCTTCTAATTACCAAAAAGCAACACCAAATCCATATATGTCTGCTATTTTTGAACAAAGGAGACCCCAGAGAAGCATTTACAACCATTTGTGCCATAATTGCACAAAATGTTTGTAAATGATTTCAGTGAGAAATCTAAAATTTTGAAAAATTTAACGTTTTTTCTTTATTTGATCGCATTTGGCGGTGAAATGGTGGCATGAAATATACCAAAATGGGCGTAGATCAATACTTTGGGTTGTCTACTACACTACACTAAAGCTAAAATGACCCCAAAAAGCTCCCTACATGCTCCCTTATTAACCCCTTCCCTGCTGTGCATAATACACGCATGGTGCGCAGTGGCATTTAGCGGCCTTCTAATTACCAAAAAGCAACGTCAAAGCCATATATGTCTGCTATTTCTGAACAAAGGGGATTCCAGAGAAAAATTTACAACCATTTATGCCATAATTGCACAAGCTGTTTGTAAATAATTTCAGTGAGAATCCTAAAGTTTGTGAAAAAATTTGTGAAAAAGTGAACAATTTTTTTTATTTGATCGCATTTGGTGGTGAAATGGTGGCATGAAATATACCAAAATGGGCCTAGATCAATACTTTGGGATGTCTTCTAAAAAAAAATATATACATGTCAAGGGATATTCAGGTATTCCTGACAGATATCAGGGTTCCAATGTAACTAGCGCTCATTTTGAAAAAAAGTGGTTTGGAAATAGCAAAGTGCTACTTATATTTATTGCCCTATAACTTGCAAAAAAAAGCAAAGAACGTGTAAACATTGGGTATTTCTAAACTCTGGACAAAATTTAGAAATTATTTAGCATGGGTGTTTTTTGGTGGTTGTAGATGTGTAACAGATTTTGGGGGACAAAGTTAGAAAAAGTGTGTTTTTTTCCATTTTTTCCTCATATTTTATATATTTTTTTATAGTAAATGATAATATATGATGAAAATAATGGTATCTTTAGAAAGTCCATTTAATGGCGAGAAAAACGGTATATAATATGTGTGGGTACAGTAAAAGAGTAAGAGGAAAATTACAGCTAAACACAAACACTGCAAAAATGTAAAAATAGCCTTGGCCCCAAATGGACAGAAAATGGAAAAGTGCTGTGGTCATTAAGGGGTTAAAGGGACACTGAACCCAAATTTTTTCTTTTGTGATTAAGATAGAGCATGCAATTTTAAGCAACTTTCTAATTTACTCCTATTATCAAATTTTCTTCATTCTCTTATCTTTATTTGAAAAGCAAGAATGTAAGTTTAGATGCCGGCCTATTTTTGGTGAACAACCTGGGTTGTTCTTGCTGATTGGTGGATTAATTTAACCGACCAATAAACAAGTGCTGTCCAGGGTCTGAACCAAAAATAGCTTAGATGCCTTCTTTTTCAAATAAAGATAGCAAGAGAACGAAGAAAAATTGATAATTGGAGTAAATTAGAAAGTTGCTTAAAATTGCATGCTCTATCTGAATCATGAAAGAAAAAAAAATCTGGGTTCAGTGTCCCTTTAAAGGGACAGTAAAGTCCAAAAAAAACTTTCATGATTCAGATAGGGCATGCAATTTTAAACAACTTTCCAGTTTACTTTTAGCACCAATTTTGCTTTGTTCTCTTGGTATTCTTAGTTGAAAGCTAAACCTAGGCGGTTCATATGCTAATTTCTTAGACCTTGAAGGCCGCCTCTAATCTAAATGCATTTTGATAGTTTTTCACCATTAGAGGGCATTAGTTCACGTGTTTCATATAGATAACATTCTCATGCACGTAAATTTACCATGGAGACAGCTCTGATTGGCTAAACTACAAGTCTGTCAAAAGAACAGAAATAAGGGGCAGTCTGCTGAGGCTTAGATACAAGGTAATTACAGAGGTAAAACGTGTATAATTATAACTGTGTTGGTTATGCAAAACGGGGAAATTGGTAATTAAGGGATTATCTATCTTTTTAAACAACAAAAATTCTGGTGTTGACTATCCCTTAAACCTCAGCATTGCTGGATTGCTTAACTGTTGATGAACTCTGCCAGCCTGACTATTCTGACTAGCAACTCTATTGCTTTAGCCCTGAACTGTTATACTGCTGGATATCCTTTTGTTGCTGACTCCTGCCTGTTACCGGTCCTTTCATTGGTTTACCCCTGAACTGCCATACTGCTGGATTACCTTCCTGTTGCCACTGAGTACTGCCCTGCCTGCTGTGGGTAATGCTTAACTCATTTTACAAACTCTCTCTCTGCTCTGGGATATTTCCTATCATTTCACTTGACGCCGGGATAAGAAGACTACTGGTCAAGTTTGGTCTGATAGTGGAATATCCCACGAGCATTACACATATAGCAAAATTCAGAGATATCCTTAACACCTTAAGCCTATTGGCCGTAGCTACTACATCACAGGGTACTCTACTCAACATACTATGTATTAGCTACGTCCAAACTTCTGGCTCATGCTGCAGTCCCAGCTGTCAACAATGAGAGCTAAGATCCCAGCCAGAGGCAGAAGGGGGGGGGGGATCAGACAGGTGGATGGGATAGGAGGATTTACTTCACTACAGAAATAAAAACAAACTCTCCTTAAAGTACATACTGTCTGCCAGTACCCAGTATGGTGATGATCAGTGGGGGGAGGGAGGAAAGAGAGCTTTTTGCTAGGGACCAGGGGGTGGGAGGTGTCAGATGGGAGGGAACACTACAGCTAAAATTAACCTTACAAACTACCTCCTTAACTCCTTAAGCCACCAGGACGCAGCTACTCCAAATGTCCAGTCCTTAAGGGGCTAACCCCTTCACTACAGGAATTTCAGAAGTATGGTGTGCAGCTGCAATTAGCAGCCTTCTAATTGCCAAAAACAATAGCAAAGCCATGCATGTCTGCTGTTTTCTGAACAAAGGGGACCCCAGAGAAGCTTTTACAACCATTTGTATTATGACTGCAGTAGTTGTGTGTAAATAATCAGTGAGAAACCCAAAGTTTGTGAAAAAGTTAACAATTTCCTTTAATATGATCACATTTGGTGGCAAAATGATAGCATGATGAAATATACCAAAATGGGCCTAGAAAAATTATATAGGTGAACACCCTTAGCATGTAAGCCTATGAGCCCAGCTGCTTGTAGATCCCCTTCATAAGCGCTGATTTATAAAAGTGCAACTCTTGGCAGGGCCTTCTACCCACTAGGTCCCAAAAATATTACCTTGCATATCATGCCTATGTTTATAGCGCTGCAGAATCCGTTGTCGATCTACAAATAACTGATAATAATAAATATATATATATGTATATAAAGTCATAGATAGGATTGCACAATCATACTTCCAGTACTGCCAAGGTGCACTGCTGACATCAAATCCAACGTATTTCCAAAAAGCAGGCACTCACTGGACTTTACTTTAAAACATATATATTTATTATCAAATCCTTAAAAGACAAATGTTTCGGCACTACATTGTGCCTTTGTCAATGTCATAGCAAAACAAACATACAAACAGAGTGCAGCTCCACACCCCAAAATCAATATGATTGATTTTGGGGTGTGGAGCTGCACTCTGTTTGTATGTTTGTTTTGCTATGACATTGACAATAGCACAATGTAGTTCCGCAACGTTTGTCTTTTAAGGATTTGATAATAAATATATATGTTGTAAAGTCCAGTGAGTGCCTGCTTTTTGGAAATACGTTATATATGTATATATATATATATATATATATATATATATATTAATATCAAATATCAAACAGATTAGTGTAAAGGTTTTAGTTAAAGTAAAGGGCACCTGTAACTTTGGTGTCATTTTTAATAACCTTTTATTTTGTGACCATTTAGAAACATTTATATATTTTACAGTGTTTAAATGTACATTTAAGGTACATTTTTTTCTTAATAAACTATATTTCACTAACCATGTTATGGGTAAATAATCTAAGAGGACATTAAACTGGAAATATTTGCAAGATATAATGATGTTCTTAAAGCAAAAAACTAAATTTATGCTTACCTGATAAATTATTTTCTTTATTGGCAGTTAGATTCCACAAATTAATTTTATAACCTATGAGACTTCAACACCTGGCTCTTAGGAGGAGGCAAAGACACCCCAATCAAAGCATTAAATATCGCTCCCACTTCCCCTACCCTCTCAGTAATTCAAGCCGAGGATAGGGAAAAGTAAAGAGAGACACAAGGGGTACATAGGTGCCAGAAGAAAAACTGTCGCCATTACATGAATATCAGGGCGGGGTCGTGGACTCTCATTGCTAAGAAAGAAAATTTATCAGGTATGCATACATTTTGTTTTTTTTCTGATGGCAGTGAGTCCACAAATTCATTCATTACCTATGGAAAACCAATACCCAAGCTATAGAGGATACAGAATGAATAGGGAGGGACAAAATCAAAGAAGGCAGTCCTAAACTGAAGGCACCACCGCTTGAAGAACACTTCTCCCAAAGTAAGCTTTAGCTGAGGAAAATATATAAAATGTGAAAAACTTAGTAAAAGTATGAACGAGGACTAAATAGCCTTACAGATCTGTTCTACTGAAGCCTCATTCTTGAAGAACCTGCACAGGAAGAGTGGGCCGAGATTCTAGAGGAGGCTGTTGACCCGCCTCCACATAAACCATACGATTTAAAATTTTCAGCCAAAAGGAAAGAGTAATAGCAGAGGCTCTTTGACCCCTGCACTTACCAGATACATAACGAACAGGGAAGAGGATTGTCAAAATTCCTTAGTAGCATTAAGGAAGATCTTTAAGGCTCTAACTACGTCCAAATTGTGTAACAAACGTTCCTTTTGGGAAGAAGGACTGGGACAAAAAGACTGCACTACAATCTCCTGATTGATATTGTTGGAAGACACCACTTTAGATATTTAAACGCAACTAAGAACGCAAAACAGCCTTGGCTGCATGAAAAGTAAGATACAGTGGATCACACAGCAGAGCAGAAACTCAAACTCCATGAACAGAAGAGAAAGCCAACAAAAATAAAAAATTCCAGGACAAAAAGTTCAATGTCAAGAGAATGTATAGGGGCATATTTATCAATGTGCGAGCGGACATGATACGAAGTTGTGTATTATGTCCGCTGCACATCGATAAATGCCAATAGCATACACTGTTGGCATTTATCAGATTCGCGGCCAGGGGGTGTCAATCAACCCAATCATATTCGGTCAGGTTAATTTCTGTCCGCGGCCTCAGAGCAGGTGGACAAGTTATGGAGCAGCGGTCTTTAAACAAGGGGCATCAAGCTTCTTATGACAAAACAGAACAGGTAGAAATCGGTCTCTGAAGAGAACTAGCTGATAGGCCTTTCTCCAATCCTTCTTGGAGAAACAAAAGGATACGAGGAACCCTTACCTTATGCCAACAAAAAACCTCATACTTCACACCAAGACAAATAAGTTTGCCATAACTTATGGTAAATACGTCTGGTTACTGGCTTACGAGCCTGAACCAAAGTGTCAAAAACCCTGTCAGAGAATCCTCTAGGACAACACTAGGCATTCAAATCTCCATGCAGACAGCTACAGAGAATCTAGATTTGATAAAAGAAAAGACCTTGATGGAGAAGGTCCAATCTCTGAGGTAATCTCCAGGGAGGAGTAGATGACATCTTCACGAGATCAGCAAACCAAGTTCTGCGGGACCACATGGAGCAAACAGAATCACGGAAACACCTTTCAGATTTTTGAATCGCGCAACCACTCGAGGAAGAAGGGCAATCGGAGGAGATAGATAAATAAGATTGAGACCTCTAATGCGTTCACCAACTCTGCTCGAGGGTCTCTCGATCTCGACCTGTATCTGGGCAGATTGGCCATTAGGTCTAACATGTGAGGCCATTAGGTCTAACTCCAGAACCATCCCCCCCCCCCTCTGAGGGTTATCTCAAAAAATACTTCCTGATGTAGCGACCATTCTCCGTGATGCAGAGTCTGCCTGTTCAGAAAATCTTCTCCCCTATTGTCCACTACCAGAATGTGAATGGCAGAGATGTGACAATTGAAAGTCTCTGCTGACTGATGGAAGCCGAGAGACTTCTCTTATTGCCAGGGAGCTTCGAGTCCCTCCCTACTGACTCATATAAGACACAGTTGTGATGTTGTCTGACTTGAATCGAGCTGACAACTGACAATGGTAAACCCTTGCCAATTGAGAAAAAATTGAATACCTTCTGGATCACCCGAGAAACTTTGTAGATCACCCTGATGGATGACAGAAGCCTAAAGTAGTCCAAATGGAATCGATATACTGGACGGAACACAAATGAGGCCCCAACCAAAAAAGGTTGGAGATGGCTGCCATATCCAGAATGTAGATGAGAAGAGTGACCTCATCCAGATGCCATGTTCCCTGAATCCTCAGAGAACCCCACACAGCACCCCATCCACCCAGGATGATTAAAAACACTGCCTCCACTATCTCTAGAGGTCTCAGAGGAAGGCAGCATATGGAAGATTATCCAAAGTCAAATCTGTAAGACCTCCATGTTATACCACCTTAGATGCTAGTCATAGCTGTCACTCCCATGCCCGGTCCTGAACCTGGGACTCCTTATACACACACTGTATCTCACCAATAGAGGGCATTATTCTGATACTGAGCAGACTGAACTATCTGGGCTTCTGCATTGAGCCACAAAGACTTTGGAAAGACATGAAAACTACAGCAGGTAGCATTAAACTACATAAAAAAAAACGTATCTTCACTGAGGAAAAAAACCTAGGTCTCTGGGTTGGAAGTGCGCAGTGAAAACCACTGTGTTACCAATACTAAAAATAGAAAGAATGTAAGGCTATAGTTAACAAGCTGGAAGAGCTATGAAAAGATTGTCCAGGAAAACCCAAATATATGCACTGGAACGATATCTGAATTGTAAGATGAAGGCATGATTCCTTCTGAATCCATGGAGCTCATGAATAGATCCTTCTGCACTAGCGCAAGAAAAGATAAACAGGTTTGAAAAGCACAGATAATGCTAACAAAACCAAAGAAGGTTATGAGCAGTAAAGCCAAAAGAAAAGTATCTCAACTACCCTTACCAATATAATACAGAGACTACCAGAACTACGTCTTCTCTATAAAATAATACTGGAAGGACAAGAAATCTGCAGATATGATAAGGTGTATACAAGAGATAAAAATACAGGAATAAGACCTGACCATGTTCTAACGACCATAGCTATTTGAAATAACAGCTAAGAATGGGCATTATTTGCATACCAAAGATTACCAGCTACGTTCAATTTTGATATTTTTATGCTTAGGCGCTGGTAATGTTAATTTCTATGAAGGATATATGTATATCTCCCACAGAATAAAAGCATGGGTAAGCATCTGAATGCTGAAAACTCCCCAAATATGTCTACTGGACAAGTAAGAAATAAATATGTGTATTATTTATATAAGCAAATGGTATGGTAAAGCATTGGGATGCAGAAAGACCGCCAGATTCACCTATTCCATATAAGAAATTAATCTGGATAAGTACTGGAAAGTTGAGAAAACATCCAACATGGTTGTTTGTCATATAAAAAAAATCTGTGCATGTTATGAGCCACCAGATCCATATTTCCTATAGAATAAGTAGGTATGTTAAACCATAGATGATGGTACTAAAACACCAGGTGTGAACATTTTCTATATAAGCAAAAGAACATTTAAACACTGGAAATGTTTCCAACTAGGAAATAAAAATGTAGTAACATTGACAAAACAACAAAAAAAAAATCACTAGAAATTCCCATTGCCCATATATAAAACAATATGATTAAGACCTAGATACAGACAAATCTTCAGGCATGAGCTGTTCCCTATTAACAATATAAATAATACATTTTATAGAGAAAGTAAGATGGATACGGGTTGTAAGGCAAACAGACCCCATATTTAGGCATCTTTCACATAATAATTAAGTACATATATGAAAGTACATAATCATTGGCATACAGAGAAAAAAACAAATGTCAACATATGAAGAACTGCATGAAGTAGAAAGAACTAGCTGCAAACTCCCCCTCTGTATGAGAGATTGTTCAACAATTTGTAAAAAAACCCTCTGTTTTCAGCCTGATAACTTCTTATTAACACGTCTCTAAGATGTTGCTCCGGTCAAAGGAATAAAATATATCTACCCTTCATGCTGGGCGGTCACAATGGGCAGTACAGCGTGCTGATCGCATTGAGGGAGTAGAGATCTCCAGGCCCCATAACAGAGCCTACACTATTAACGCCAAAATGAACCTGCGGCGGGAACTTTTAATCCCATCGCTGTCGGTCACAAGTACAAATAATACCCACAGGAAAACTTGCTCTGAGTCCACTAGTCTGGTTCTCCACACAAACACGCAGAGACACGAGAATAGGTTGTATGCTCCATAAAGGAGTAATACCCAGCTGCTAGACTGAACAGACAGAATTAAGAGCATAACTAATTTCCCATGCTAGAAAAAAACCCTCATAAATTGAGTTAAGAGTGTGTCACCATAAGAGAGTAACTAACCCCTTACTGTATAGCCATACTGATCACATGCTCCACTACTTGAGTAAGAAGGTTTGCTGGAAATGCTCTAAACTGTCAGGCATCATCTGTAAATCGCGCCCAAGTAACACCTTTGTGATTCAGTCCGTCACAGAAAGCATAGTTCTCTATTTTAACGGACCTCCATAAAGAAGAAAAAAATTCCGAACACTCTATACACTCTTTTTAAAAGAGCACTAATAAAAGTGTTCTGAACAACTGAGTTGTCCTGCCCCACCCCACTGCAGGATACTATGCAATAAATGTCCCCTTTCCCTGTGTTCTAGATACGGTCCATAATTGTGCAACGAGCCATTAGAAGGGATCAGGGGGATCTCAGGGACTTACCAGTCATAGGTCTTCTTTAGCCATCTGCTGTACTGCATTCAAAGTAGATTAAGGTCTAAGAGTAGACATCTTCAAGCTGACAGGGACATGTGGTACAAAGGATAATAAGTGTAACTAACACTGTTTGCCTTAGGGGGAGAATAGCATCAATATGCTGGAAGGCGGTATGGGAAGCTTCGCTGCAACATCCAGAAGCGAACATTCCCCAAAACTCTACTAAGAGAATTACATGGTTACCAACAACTTTCTTGCTCTCTCTTGAGGGAAACAATCCACTTAGAGCATAAAAACCAGAAACTTCAGCAGAGTACCTCTCTCTGACATCCACCTTATAGACGAGGCAAAGAATTACTGAGAGGGTAGGGAAAGTGGGAGCAATATTTATATATATATATATATATATATATATATATATATATTTTTTTAGTACAATATATACATTATTATTTATAGCTATAGATATACACAGATATATATATAGGAATATCTACATAGAACATATTCAGCCATGTTCAGAACATTGGAATATGAAATAGTTACAATAAATACACAGTATTACACTTTATCAAATATAAATATTGCATAAATATGATTTTACAGGTTATGATCTCCTTAATTGTATATGTGTGTGTACATATATAATTATATGTTTATGTATGTCTGCACACATATATATATATATATATATATATACACACATATATATATATGTGTGTGTGTGTGTATATATATATATGCGTATATATATATATATGCACATATAAATACATCTATAGACATTTATATGTATGTATCTATGTAAATCCCTTTAGCTGCCTTTTTTCACCTGAGACCTCATATTTTTGATCCTTTATAACTTGTTTGTGCAATATTTTTTGTAAAAAGCTTTTATTAGATGGTGTTAATATGAGTGTAAGTGTACTTTGCAATGTATTTTTGATGTTTTGTGACACTTTTTGTTTTGCAAAACAGTTAAGCAGAGCTCTGAGGACACAGTAAACATCTAGAATGAATCGCGATTGCGCTCAAGCGATTGTGTTTACTTTCAACCCAAGGAGCACAAACACCCGCGATGAACCCCTTATTGCACGCACACAAATGATAGCGCTCCACTCCTAAACTGGCCCTTTGTGGATACTTAATTGTCCTAAATAAAAGAGATTAGAAGGGAAAGCTAGGTTTCAACATGTCAGCACCCATATCTTAATAGAAACTCGTGGGAATTGGAGAGATCTCAATTTTTAGCGACAAATTACAGGAAAACGGGACAAAATAAATAATGAGTAGTATAAAGCAATATTACACTTTTTATTATAATACACATAGTTAGACATTTGATATTACAATCTCAAATTGTTTACGGGCCTTTAATATCTCATGATGTACAACATAAGCAATTTTTCCACCACTTTCAATGAAAAACATATTCAATAAATTCTCAGTTAAATTATTTAAGGGACATTAAACAATAAATACATGTTATAAGCATTGTCCCCCTAGTCATGGGTGCAGCCATGTTGAAATATAGCATTTATTGCGTTCCATAACCCTTTGGGTTATTGACATGTGCAATCACTAATGTAAGGCATCTGTGCATCTCTCAGAACTTAGGAAAGCTTCTTACCTTATACAGCACATAAAAATTTTTGGTCACAGCAAATATTAGGTGAATGTTATTCTCAGAAAGTTTCTCGCCAAGCATGCCAAGTGATGGGTAATCCTAAAGAAACAGAATGTCTTGTAATTAGAATAGACAAGTTCTCTATATTAAAGTGGAAAATATCAAGTCACACTATGATCTACCATTCAAATATCATATTAAAAGAAAAAAAAATACTTCAACAAGAAGGTTGTTCTGCAGAGATTGTAAAGTTAAAGGGCCATAATACCCAAATGTTTAAACACTTGAAAGTGATGCAGCATAGCTGTAAAAAGCTGACTAGAAAATATCACCTGAACATCTCTAGGTTAAAAAGAAAGATATTTTACCTCAAAAGTTCCTCAGTAGCCACCTCCCATTGTAAAGGATTTCTAAGCAGCATATTAGTATGTCTGTCCCGGGACAACTGAAAGGATGAGCTTCGTGCACTCTCATATTATTTCACCAATCAGGTAAAGGAAGCTTACTATGAAATCTCATGAGAGTTAAGTCAAATCTCATGAGATCACAGTAAGAGTTCATGACCTCAGCACTGCTGATGCTGATTGGCTGCTGTTCATTTCTTCATTTTTTTAAATTTTTTTACCTGCAGCTGGGAGCAGCTGAGTATAACTTTTTACACAGAACTTACTCTGCTGAGCTGAGGAGATTGTGAGGTAAAATATCTTCCTTTTTTACATAGAGATGCTCAGGTGATATTTTCCTGTCAGCTTTTTACAGTTATACTGCATCAGATTCAAGTGATTTAGCATATGAGTATTATGTCCCTTTAACATGCTCAGTCAATTACTCAGATACTGATAAGTAACCATTAGACCATAAGCTATCTAGTGATCAGAAAGCGCTAATCATTTTGTATAATCATGTTTTACTATTATTTATCATACATCCTGTCACCTTTGTCTCAAATTTAACATTAAAAATATATATTTTCAGTTATGACAAAATATAAAGATACAGATGGTACAAAAAGGAAATCAGACAGTTTAAAAAGCCTAAGAATGTAAGTTGTAAAACTGAACTATGTTTCAATTCGTTTTGATCTTACAGTGCAGTGAAAACCCTGATTACTTCCATATGGCCCCAAATGTCAGCTGACCATCCATGTCTCCCAAGTGTCTTCTATCCTGCGCCACAATTATTATTTAAGCTATAAATTCGGCTGTCAAAAGTAAAAAATAAATATATGGATTTAGTCAGCTGTTGCACACAAAGACATGAAAGTCTACGTGAGATTTTAATAGACTCTTAAAATTACTTATATCATCATATTTGCTTTGTACTCTTGGTATCCTTTATTGAAAAGCATACTTAAGCTCAAGATCAGCAATGTACTACTGAGTGCTTGCTGGTGATTGGCTGCTAAACATATATACCTCTTGTCATTGGCTCACAAGATGTGTTCAGCTACCTAATAATACATAGCAGGTTAAACACAGTTATATGCAAGCAACAGTGCTCTAACACATTACAGCATTTTCTTTTCTCCAACATAGGTGTGTCCGGTCCACGGCGTCATCCTTACTTGTGGGATATTCTCTTCCCCAACAGGAAATGGCAAAGAGCCCAGCAAAGCTGGTCACATGATCCCTCCTAGGCTCCGCCTTCCCCAGTCATTCTCTTTGCCGTTGTACAGGCAACATCTCCACGGAGATGGCTTAGAGTTTTTTAGTGTTTAACTGTAGTTTTTATTATTCAATCAAGAGTTTGTTATTTTAAAATAGTGCTGGTATGTACTATTTACTCTGAAACAGAAAAGAGATGAAGATTTCTGTTTGTAAGAGGAAAATGATTTTAGCAACCGTTACTAAAATCGATGGCTGTTTCCACACAGGACTGTTGAGAGGAATTAACTTCAGTTGGGGGGAACAGTAAGCAGACTTTTGCTGCTTGAGGTATGACACATTCTAACAAGACGATGTAATGCTGGAAGCTGTCATTTTCCCTATGGGATCCGGTAAGCCATTTTTATTACTGAAAGAAAAAAAGGGCTTCACAAGGGCTTTTTAAGACTGTAGACATTTTCTGGGCTAAATCGATTGATATATAAACATATTTTATACTCCATAGCCTTGAGGAATTATTTTAATCTTGGGAATTATGTAAAATAACCGGCAGGCACTGTATTGGACACCTTATTCTCTAGGGGCTTTCCCTAATCATAGGCAGAGTCTCATTTTCGCGCCTCTATTGCGCACTTGTTTTTGAGAAGCATGACATGCAGATGCATGTGTGAGGAACTCTGATACATAGAAAAGACTTTCTGAAGGCGTCATTTGGTATCGTATTCCCCTTTGGGCTTGGTTGGGTCTCAGCAAAGCAGATACCAGGGACTGTAAAGGGGTTAAATATAAAAACGGCTCCGGTTCCGTTATTTTAAGGGTTAAAGCTTCCAAATTTGGTGTGCAATACTTTTAAGGCTTTAAGACACTGTGGTGAAATTTTGGTGAATTTTGAACAATTCCTTCATACTTTTTCGCAATTGCAGTAATAAAGTGTGTTCAGTTTAAAATTTAAAGTGACAGTAACGGTTTATTTTAAAACGTTTTTTGTACTTTGTTATCAAGTTTTTGCCTGTTTAACATGTCTGAACTACCAGATAGACTGTGTTCTGAATGTGGGGAAGCCAAGGTTCCTTCTCATTTAAATAGATGTGATTTATGTGACACAAAATTTAGAGAAAATGATGCCCAAGATGATTCCTCAAGTGAGGGGAGTAAGCATGGTACTGCATCATCCCCTCCTTCGTCTACACCAGTCTTGCCCACACAGGAGGCCCCTAGTACATCTAGCGCGCCAATACTCCTTACTATGCAACAATTAACGGCTGTAATGGATAATTCTATCAAAAACATTTTAGCCAAAATGCCCACTTATCAGCGAAAGCGCGACTGCTCTGTTTTAGAAAATACTGAAGAGCATGAGGACGCTGATGATATTGGTTCTGAAGGGCCCCTACACCAGTCTGAGGGGGCCAGGGAGGTTTTGTCTGAGGGAGAAATTTCAGATTCAGGGAAAATTTCTCAACAAGCTGAACCTGATGTGATTACATTTAAATTTAAATTGGAACATCTCCGCGCTCTGCTTAAGGAGGTGTTATCCACTCTGGATGATTGTGAGAATTTGGTCATTCCAGAGAAACTATGTAAAATGGACAAGTTCCTAGAGGTCCCGGGGCCCCCCGAAGCTTTTCCTATACCCAAGCGGGTGGCGGACATTGTAAATAAAGAATGGGAAAGGCCCGGTATACCTTTCGTCCCTCCCCCCATATTTAAAAAATTGTTTCCTATGGTCGACCCCAGAAAGGACTTATGGCAGACAGTCCCCAAGGTCGAGGGGGCGGTTTCTACTCTAAACAAACGCACCACTATACCCATAGAAGATAGTTGTGCTTTCAAAGATCCTATGGATAAAAAATTAGAAGGTTTGCTTAAAAAGATGTTTGTTCAGCAAGGTTACCTTCTACAACCAATTTCATGCATTGTTCCTGTCACTACAGCAGCGTGTTTCTGGTTCGATGAGCTAGAAAAGGCGCTCAATAATAATTCTTCTTCTTATGAGGAGATTATGGACAGAATTCATGCTCTCAAATTGGCTAATTCTTTCACCCTAGACGCCACTTTGCAATTGGCTAGGTTAGCGGCGAAAAATTCTGGTTTTGCTATTGTGGCGCGCAGAGCGCTTTGGTTAAAATCTTGGTCAGCGGATGCGTCTTCCAAGAACAAATTGCTTAACATTCCTTTCAAGGGGAAAACGCTGTTTGGCCCTGACTTGAAAGAGATTATCTCTGATATCACTGGGGGCAAGGGCCACGCCCTTCCTCAGGATAGGTCTTTCAAGGCCAAAAATAAACCTAATTTTCGTCCCTTTCGCAGAAACGGACCAGCCCCAAGTGCTACGTCCTCTAAGCAAGAGGGTAATACTTCTCAAGCCAAGCCAGCCTGGAGACCAATGCAAGGCTGGAACAAAGGAAAGCAGGCCAAGAAACCTGCCACTGCTACCAAGACAGCATGAGATGTTGGCCCCCGATCCGGGACCGGATCTGGTGGGGGGCAGACTCTCTCTCTTCGCTCAGGCTTGGGCAAGAGATGTTCTGGATCCTTGGGCACTAGAAATAGTCTCCCAAGGTTATCTTCTGGAATTCAAGGGGCTTCCCCCAAGGGGGAGGTTCCACAGGTCTCAATTGTCTTCAGACCACATAAAAAGACAGGCATTCTTACATTGTGTAGAAGACCTGTTAAAAATGGGAGTGATTCATCCTGTTCCTTTAGGAGAACAAGGGATGGGGTTCTACTCCAATCTGTTCGTAGTTCCCAAAAAAGAGGGAACATTCAGACCAATCTTAGATCTCAAGATCCTAAACAAGTTTCTCAAGGTTCCATCGTTCAAAATGGAAACCATTCGAACAATTCTTCCTTCCATCCAGGAAGGTCAATTCATGACCACAGTGGATTTAAAGGATGCGTATCTACATATTCCTATCCACAAGGAACATCATCGGTTCCTAAGGTTCGCATTCCTGGACAAGCATTACCAGTTTGTGGCACTTCCGTTCGGATTAGCCACTGCTCCAAGGATTTTCACAAAGGTACTAGGGTCCCTTCTAGCGGTGCTAAGACCAAGGGGCATTGCAGTAGTACCTTACTTGGACGACATTCTGATTCAAGCGTCGTCCCTTCCTCAAGCAAAGGCTCACACGGACATTGTCCTGGCCTTTCTCAGATCTCACGGGTGGAAAGTGAACGTAGAAAAAAGTTCTCTATCTCCGTCAACAAGGGTTCCCTTCTTGGGAACAATAATAGACTCCTTAGAAATGAGGATTTTTCTGACAGAGGCCAGAAAATCAAAACTTCTAAATTCTTGTCAAATACTTCATTCTGTTCCTCTTCCTTCCATAGCGCAGTGCATGGAAGTAATAGGTTTGATGGTAGCGGCAATGGACATAGTTCCTTTTGCGCGAATTCATCTAAGACCATTACAACTGTGCATGCTCAGTCAGTGGAATGGGGACTATACAGACTTGTCTCCGACGATACAAGTAGATCAGAGGACCAGAGATTCACTCCGTTGGTGGCTGTCCCTGGACAACCTGTCACAGGGGATGAGCTTCCGCAGACCAGAGTGGGTCATTGTCACGACCGACGCCAGTCTGGTGGGCTGGGGCGCGGTCTGGGGACCCCTGAAAGCTCAGGGTCTTTGGTCTCGGGAAGAATCTCTTCTCCCGATAAATATTCTGGAACTGAGAGCGATATTCAATGCTCTCAAGGCTTGGCCTCAGCTAGCAAAGGCCAAGTTCATACGGTTTCAATCAGACAACATGACGACTGTTGCGTACATCAACCATCAGGGGGGAACAAGGAGTTCCCTGGCGATGGAAGAAGTGACCAAAATCATTCAATGGGCGGAGACTCACTCCTGCCACTTGTCTGCAATCCACATCCCAGGAGTGGAAAATTGGGAAGCGGATTTTCTGAGTCGTCAGACATTTCATCCGGGGGAGTGGGAACTCCATCCGGAAATCTTTGCCCAAATTACTCAATTGTGGGGCATTCCAGACATGGATCTGATGGCCTCTCGTCAGAACTTCAAGGTTCCTTGCTACGGGTCCAGTTCCAGGGATCCCAAGGCGACTCTAGTAGATGCACTAGTAGCACCTTGGACCTTCAAACTAGCTTATGTATTCCCGCCGTTTCCTCTCATCCCCAGGCTGGTAGCCAGGATCAATCAGGAGAGGGCATCTGTGATCTTGATAGCTCCTGCGTGGCCACGCAGGACTTGGTATGCAGACCTGGTGAATATGTCATCGGCTCCACCATGGAAGCTACCTTTGAGACGAGACCTTCTTGTTCAAGGTCCGTTCGAACATCCGAATCTGGTCTCACTCCAACTGACTGCTTGGTGATTGAACGCTTGATCTTATCAAAGCGAGGGTTCTCAGATTCTGTCATTGATACTCTTGTTCAGGCCAGAAAGCCTGTAACTAGAAAAATTTACCACAAAATATGGAAAAAATATATCTGTTGGTGTGAATCTAAAGGATTCCCTTGGGACAAGGTAAAAATTCCTAAGATTCTATCCTTTCTTCAAGAAGGTTTGGAGAAAGGATTATCTGCAAGTTCCTTGAAGGGACAGATTTCTGCCTTGTCTGTGTTACTTCACAAAAAGCTGGCAGCTGTGCCAGATGTTCAAGCCTTTGTTCAGGCTCTGGTTAGAATCAAGCCTGTTTACAAACCTTTGACTCCTCCTTGGAGTCTCAATTTAGTTCTTTCAGTTCTTCAGGGGGTTCCGTTTGAACCCTTACATTCCGTTGATATTAAGTTATTATCTTGGAAAGTTTTGTTTTTGGTTGCAATTTCTTCTGCTAGAAGAGTTTCAGAATTATCTGCTCTGCAGTGTTCTCCTCCTTATCTGGTGTTCCATGCAGATAAGGTGGTTTTACGTACTAAACCTGGTTTTCTTCCGAAAGTTGTTTCTAACAAAAACATTAACCAGGAGATAGTCGTGCCTTCTTTGTGTCCGAATCCAGTTTCAAAGAAGGAACGTTTGTTGCACAATTTGGATGTTGTTCGTGCTCTAAAATTCTATTTAGATGCTACAAAGGATTTTAGACAAACATCTTCCTTGTTTGTTGTTTATTCTGGTAAAAGGAGAGGTCAAAAAGCAACTTCTACCTCTCTCTCTTTTTGGATTAAAAGCATCATCAGATTGGCTTATGAGACTGCCGGACGGCAGCCTCCTGAAAGAATCACAGCTCATTCCACTAGGGCTGTGGCTTCCACATGGGCCTTCAAGAACGAGGCTTCTGTTGATCAGATATGTAAGGCAGCGACTTGGTCTTCACTGCACACTTTTACTAAATTTTACAAGTTTGATACTTTTGCTTCTTCTGAGGCTATTTTTGGGAGAAAGGTTTTGCAAGCCGTGGTGCCTTCCATCTAGGTGACCTGATTTGCTCCCTCCCTTCATCCGTGTCCTAAAGCTTTGGTATTGGTTCCCACAAGTAAGGATGACGCCGTGGACCGGACACACCTATGTTGGAGAAAACAGAATTTATGTTTACCTGATAAATTACTTTCTCCAACGGTGTGTCCGGTCCACGGCCCGCCCTGGTTTTTTAATCAGGTCTGATAATTTATTTTCTTTAACTACAGTCACCACGGTATCATATGGTTTCTCCTATGCAAATATTCCTCCTTTACGTCGGTCGAATGACTGGGGAAGGCGGAGCCTAGGAGGGATCATGTGACCAGCTTTGCTGGGCTCTTTGCCATTTCCTGTTGGGGAAGAGAATATCCCACAAGTAAGGATGACGCCGTGGACCGGACACACCGTTGGAGAAAGTAATTTATCAGGTAAACATAAATTCTGTTTTTTGCACTCTTGCGTCCCCTTAATAAACTTTAGGATTTTTTACTACTCCAATTGAGTTAGATTGGCGCAGTATTGCTATTTCTAGTAAATTGTTTTAATGATCAAATACATAAGACAGTATGTGTGAAAAAGGGGTAGCAAGGAAATGGGCAAGTAAGTTGATTCTACACATCTCAAATTAATAATTGTATTTGGTCTGTGACTGAAAACGTTAACCAGTGTATTGTGAGGGGTTTTCCCAAACAAACTGAAAAATGCAACTTTATCCAATTTGTTTTTTTTAAATTGATGAAAAAGTATAGGTTAGTAAATGGATACATGTTCATTTTACTGTATAAGTTGCTCTAGGTTGTACCCCTAGCTGATCCCTGAAACACCCCTAGTTGCACCCCTAAAACATACCTCTGAGATATTGGAATGTTGTGACGTAGGCAGATGACCCCAGCTAGGAGCACTGTGCACAGATTTGTGTTTCATCAAACATATGGCAATTCAAAATGTAATTGTTTATTTGAAACATGGACATTCCTTTTATTGAATAAACAAAGATATGTGGCAGTTTTAATTTAAATAGTTTACAATTTAACATTTTGAGCCAAGCATTATTTACATGATTAATTGCTACTCTTCCATATACAAGGGAGATATTTTGTCGAGTACAATGTTGCTTTAAAGGGTTATAAAAACAGTCTGTTTCATTATCCTAATAAAAAGCACTACACAGTGGCTCATACTTAATAGAAATCCTTTCAATATGTATTATACATCATTTTAAAAGTATTTTACCTTTTATTTCTTACCTTTATGTCATTGCTTCCTGTCACAGCCCCACAAAGAACTGACAACTCTACAGGAAGGCATACCTAGCTTGATGTAATAAATCTTCTACAGTAACATGAGCTAGCTTACTAGTCAGTAAAATCTAGAGAGACAGAAAGGCAGGTTCTGCCAATACTCAGACAGTGCAAAATGAAACTCAAGTGTCTACTCACTCATCAAGCTGTAGGCAGGAGCTACACAGAGAAGTGCTCATTTTGCAAGAAAACAAGTAAGTTATTTGCTGTTTTTTTAACACAATCGGTTTCTTTTTATGTTTGGTTTGATTTAACATATATACATACTCATATCTCTTCTGGTTGAGGAATATACATACATATATATATATATATATATATATATATATATATATATATATATATATATATATATATATATATTGGATATAAAAAGTCTAGACACCCCTGTTAAAATGGCAGGTTTCTGTGATGTAAAAAAATGAGACAAAGATAAATCATTTCAGAACTTTTTCCACCTTTAAATATGACCTATAAACTATGCAAATCAATTGAAAAACAAACTGAAAGGGAAGCAAAAATAAAAAAATAAAATAATATGGTTGCATAAGTGTGCACTAAATACTTTGTTGGAGCACTCAGTCTTTTGGGTATGAGTCTATCAGCATGGCACATCTTGACTTGGCAAGATTTGCCCACTCTTCTTTGCAAAAACACTCCAAATCTGTCAGATTGCAAGGGCATCTCCTGTGCACAGCCCTCTTCAGATCACCCCACAGATTTTCGATTGCATTCAGGTCTGGGCTCTGGCTGGGACATTCCAAAACTTTAATCTTCTTCTGGTGAAGCCATTCCTTTGTTGATTTGGATGTATGCTTTGGGTCGTTGTCATGTTGAAAGATGAAGTTCCTCTTCATGTTCAGCTTTCTAGCAGAAGCCTGAAGGTTTTGTGCCAATATTGACTGGTATTTGAAACTGTTCATAATTCCCTCTACCTTGAATATGGCCCCAGCCCCAGAAAAACAGACCCAGAGCATGATGCTACCACCACCATGCTTCACTGTGGATATGGTGTTCTTTTGGTGATGTGCAGTGTTGTTTTTGCGCCAAACATATCTTTTGGAATTATTGCCAAAACGTTCAACCTTGGTTTCATCAGACCATAACACCTTTTCTCACATGCTTTTGGGAGACTTCAGAGGTGTTTTTGCTAAATTTAGCTGGGCTTGGATGTTTTTCTTCGTAAGAAAAGGCTTCCGTCTTGCCGTCTACCCCAAAGCCCAAACATATGAAGATTGTTGTCACATGTACTAAATAGCCAGTACTTGCCAGATATTCCTGCAGCTCCTTTAATGTTGCTGTAGGCCTCTTGGTAGAATCCCAGACCAGTTTTCTTCTCGTCTTTTCATCAATTTTGGAGGGACATCCAGTTCTTGGTAATGTCATTGTTGTGCCATATGTTCTCCACTTGATGATGACTGTCTTAAAGGACCAGTCAACACAGTAGATTTGCATAATCAACAAATGCAAGATAACAAGACAATGCAATAGCACTTAGTCTGAACTTCAAATTATTAGTAGATATTTTTCCTGACAATTTTAAAAGTTATGTCTTTTTCCACTCCCCCTGTCCCATGTGACAGCCATCAGCCAATCATAAATGCATACACGTACCATGTGACAGCCATCAGCCATTCACAAATGCATACACACTTATTCTTGCACATGCTCAGTAGGAGCTGGTGACTCAAAAAGTTTAAATATAAAAAGACTGTGCACATTTTGTTAATTAAAGTAAATTGGAAAGTTGTTTAAAATGGCATGCTCTATCTGAATAATGAAAGTTTAATTTTGATTGAGTGTTCCTTTAACTGTGTTCCATGGTATATCTCATGCCTTGGAAATTCTTTTGTACCCTTCTCCTGACTGATACCTTTTAACAATGAGATCCCTCTGATGCTTTGGAAGCTCTCTGCGGACCATGGCTTTTGTGTAGGACGCGACTAAGAAAATGTCAGGAAAGACCTACTAGAGCAGCTGAACTTTATTTGGGGTTAATCAGAGGCACTTTAAATTATGGCAGGTGTGTGATGACTCTTATTTAACATGGTTTTGAATGTGCTTAATTCTGAACACAGCTACATCCCCAGTTATAACCACCCAGTTGAAACCACATTTTGTTTTGTTTACTTCCCTCTACCTTAAAGATTTCAGTTTGTTTTTCAATTGAGTTGTGTAGTTTATAGGTCACATTAAAGGTGGAAAAAGTTCTGAAATGATTTATCTTTGTCTAATATTTTTACATCACAGAAACCTGACATTTGAACAGGGGTGTGGAGACTTTTTATATCCACTGTATGTGTATATATATATATATATATATATATATATATATATATATATATATATATATATATATATATATATATATATATACACACACACATACATATATACATACATGCACACATATACAGTTGTATGCAAAAGTTTCGTTTATAAATAATTGGGTGTATGGATCAGCAATTTCATTTTGATCTATCAAATAACTGAAGGACACAGTAATATTTCAGTAGTGAAATTAGGTTTATTGGATTAACAGAAAATGTGCAATATGCATCAAAATGAAATTAGACAGGTGCATAAATTTGGGCACCCTTGTCATTTTGTTGATTTGAATACCTGTAACTACCTAGCACTGATTAATTGGAACACACAATTGCTTTAGTGAGCCCATTAAGCCTTGAACGTCATAGACAGGTGCATCCAATCATGAGAAAAGATATTTAAGGTGGCCAATGGCAAGTTGTTGTTCTCTTTGACTCTCCTCTGAAGAGTGGCAACATGGGGGCCTCAAAACAACTCTCAAATGACCTGAAAACAAAGATTGTTCAAGATAATGGTTTAGGGGAAGGCTACAAAAAGCTATCAGAGATTTAAGCCGTCAGTGTTTTCACTGTGAGGAACATAGTGAAGAAATGGAAGACCACAGGCACAGTTCTTGTTAAGGCTAGAAGTCAAATATCGGAGAGGAAAAAAGGCAAAGGATGGTGAGAATGGTCAAAAACAGCCCACAGACCACCTCCAAAGACCTACAACATAATCTTGCTACAGATGGTGTCACTGTGCATCGTTCAACAATTCAGCGTATGGGAGAGTGATGCGGAAGAAGCCTTTTCTGCACACACGCCACAAACGGAGTCACTTGATGTATGCAAACGCACATTTCGACAAGCCAGCTTCATTTTGGAGTAAAGGTGCTGTGGGACTGATAAAACAAAGATTGAGTTATTTGGTCATAACAAGGGGCGTTATGCATGGCTGCAAAAGAAAACAATGTTCCAAGACAAACACTTGCTAGCCACAGTAAAATTTGGTGGATGTTCCATCATGCTGTGGGGCTGTTTGGCCAGTGCTGGTACTGTAAATCTTGTTAAAGTTGAGAGTCACATGGATTCCACTCAATATCAGCAGATACTTGAGAATAATGTTGAGGAATCAGTCACAAAGTTGAAGTTACGCCGGAGCTGGATATTTCAACAAGACAATGATCCAAAACACTGCTCAAAATCTACTCTGGCATTTATGCAGAGGAACAAGTACAATGTTCTGGAATGGCCATCCCAGTTCCCAGACCTGAATATCATTGTAAATCTGTGGGGTGATTTGAAGCGGGCTGTCCATGCTCGGCAACCATCAAACCTAACTGAACTGGAGATGTTTTGCAAGGAGGAATGGTCCAAAATAACTTCATCCAGAATCCAGACACTCATTACAGGCTATAGGAAGCGTCTAGAGTCTGTTATTTCTGCTAAAGGAAGCTCTACTAAATACTGATGCAATATTTCTGTTGGGGTGCCCAAATTTATGCACCTGTCTAATTTCGTTTTGATGCATATTGCACATTTTCTGTTAATCCAATAAACCTCATTTCACTACTGAAATATTACTGTGTCCTTCAGTTATTTGATAGATCAAAATGAAATTGCTGATCCAAACACCCAATTATTTATAAATGAAATCATGTAAATTGTCAGGGGTGCCTAAACTTTTGCATACAACTGTATATATAATTATACACACAAACACACATACTATATATATATATATATATATATATATATATATATATATATATATATATATATATACATATACATATATATACATACATACACATACATACACACACATATATATATACACATATACACACACACACTTACATATAGACACACACACACACATACATTATATATATATATATATATATATATATATATATATATACACACACACACATATATACACACACACTTACATATAGACACATACACACATATACACACACATACATATATATATATATATATATATATATATATATATATACATTCTTCAACCATAGAGTGAGAGATACATAAGTAGATACTAAAACACATCAGGACAGTGAGTGTGATGTTTGCCCTGTTGGCATCATAAAGTTTACAAGGGCTGTAGGACCTGGCTCCTATCTGGGTCCTGATAGATATAGGTGACAAAAAGGGTGAAATGGGTCTGACAGCCATGAGTGTATTTGTCTGTGGGCTAATATTTATGGGCTAGGTTTGCTTTTTCTAAGCCATCTATTTTGTCATTTTAACCAAGAAGTTTCAAATCATTATATATGCTGCGATTTGAGCATGTAATGTGTTCATTACTGACCTTAGATAACCATGTGTTTAACATCATTAATTCCTAAAGCAACCCACTCCAAACACAACTCTAACCATGTTTTTCTTTTATGTGCATAATATAACAATTAGAAGTTGTTTTAGTGGTAAAACATGAAAGTTTAATGGCTCCAAAAATGTTTCTGTCAAAGGCACCAATTTGTTCTGCTAAACATTAACACTGACTCATGCCAATAATGACAGATGTTCTTCAATCCCTTTGGCCTGCAAGTTTCAAACAGAACTCGGGGTTCAGTGCGTTTATTTGATGCAAAAGAAATAAAATAATTTATAACACTGAACATACATGATCAAAAGGCAGGTTGCTTTGTGTTGAAAACGTACTCAACCCTATTAAAGACCAGGTACAGCAATGTGAAACAGGCCCGTGTGGCAGTTTATGGGTTAAAATGGCTGACCTAACAGCTAGAGATATTTTATATTTTGTGTCCGTTGCATTTGGGTTTATAGATTACATCTGGGTTTCCTCAAATAAGCACAGCACAGCTGGTAATAATATGATTCATTTCCTGAGTGCAAACAGAAGGCGCAGACACCATCCTTACTCAAAAACGGGATGGTGTAAAGAAACTCATCAAATGTAGTAAGGGACAAATACAGATTATCTGTGCTTGTAAAGATATCAGGAGTCTATTGACAATCAGGCCAGCTGCTGCACACATATTACACAAATATTGGTCTATTATAAAGTTAAGCATTTTATTACTCCCTGAGAATTAGAGTGCTGAATTTCCTGCATCCAGATTTAGTGATTAATTAACTATTTTCCCAAAAGCACCTGGAACCAACTAATAGACGATTTAAAAAAATGTCCTATTGCCATTATATTTGCATAAACGTCTTAACCATGGTATCTATAATAAAGGTTTTCACCACAAATAATCTATATTTTATGAATGGGAAGATAGATGATAGATGTATCCTATAAATAATATATACTATAAAGTTCTCTAAGGTGATATAGTGGTTTGTAAGCGAGCATAAGGCTTGTGCAAGACTGTGGTTGTAGGCATACTGCTGGGTCATGGCTCAGAAGCAATTTAACTAGAGTAGATTTGTCCTGTATAACAGATTTAAATTATTTACCTGTGTACCTAATATACTACATGCAATTCAACCTTTATTTGTGACATTCTATCTGTGCACATAAATTTGCCTGTGTAAATAAACAGAGCATAAATGTGTCCACGTTACTGTTATTTTGCAGAGCTCCTTCTCAGAGAGAGACAACTTGACAGCTTAGAGTCTAATAGTCTTAAGTGAGTGCATCTCAATGAACAAATAAAACCATTTCAATAAAGGTTACATACAGTGATCGATCACACAATCACAAGTTGTCAGGGACTAGTTGCAAATCTTACCAGCTGGCTGGATGCGCTGTATTCATTGGCATCATTCAGGTAGCACTGGCCATCATGTGGCTGTACCAGACCAGCCAGTTTGCCATCAAGTGCTATGTGAGGAACATCATCAGTTGTTATAACAAGTAGGTGAGATGCCTCCTTCCTCCAGCCAATCTTTTCCTATAAAATAACAATCCTTCATTAGGCAGTCACATAAGATGAACCATGTACACATAATCTAGAGCAGCTACTGGCAGGCAAAATAAATCAAAGGACAACATTTTAGTTTCAATTATTTTAATTGAACTTTTTTTTTTTCAAATAAACATGTATGGAAATTGTTTGAGGTAAAACCTGACCATATATAAAAGGGTATTCCATCCTGTTTCATAGGAGAAGTTACATGCTGCCCTGGGACACAATAATAAGTCATTCTCACCTTACACATACAGATACCATTCTGCATATAGATTTTAGGTGCAATAAAAACTATCATCAATAAATGTAAAACCTTAATCTTGAAATAATCTTGACACATTTTGCCTAAACTGAATGAATGCAGGAAATAAAAATAAGAGCTATTTTTAAACTAGAAGGTTCGAAAACCCAAAAAAGTATTATAGTAAAAAGAAAATGGCTGCGTGTGACAAATATTGCAAAATAAAACTATACCCCACAAGCACAAAATGGTGGTTGAGAAAAGGCATTTAACGTATTGAATTAAACACCTACTTGCAGTGCGCAGCCCTCGCATACAGAGAACAAAGAGTATAGCTGGCCTAACACCAGGATAACGCCACTCTAAACAGCAAGACAAGTAAGACTAAGGGAGTTATCATTGTGCGAGCAGACATGATCCCATATTGCGGATCATGTCCGCTGCACATCGATAAATGCCAACAGCATACGTTCTCGGCATTTATCATTGCACCAGCAGTTCTTGTGAACTGCTAGTGCAATGCTGCCCCCTGCAGATTTACGGCCAATCGGCCGCTAGCAGGGGGTGTCAATCAACCCGATCATATTCGATCGGGTTGATTTCTGGCGATGTCTGGTAAGGCTCACCAGAAACACGGGGTATCAAGCTCCATACGGAGGTAGATAAATATGCCCCAATATCTTACTTATTTAAATTACGAATTCTGCAGTGCATATTTAATACGATTTATTCCTGTGTAATTTACAAACAAATTTTACTTTTTTGATACAATACGATTTTCGGTGAACAATTTTGTTACGATTTTTTAATGCACCTTAACAATATTTCTTTTGTGTGTGTATATTTGTGTGAATGGTTAAATTATTCATTTTTTTATGATTTACAAATTACAATTTTAATTGTTCAGTTTTGTAATTTATGCATCTCCTTTCTATATGTAAATGCAGTATGCGCCCCTTAGTGAGATACTCTGTTTTCACCCCAAAGACTTTTAGCTAATCAGCTCCTTAGTTATCTATACATATTGTACTCAAGAGGAGATAAGTGTGTCCTGAACTTAAAGGAGACCCCTGCATATATTATAATTTTATCAAAGGAAGAATCAACATACCATGAGCGAATATACAAGGTAACAGTCATTAAAACAACATTTTTTAAGCAAAGAAAATAAAGAATTGTTGGAGGCTTTTATCACGACCAGGGATCCTTCTCTGCTGATCTGCCTTTTATCACCTTCCTTGGACTCTGACAGGACACCCTGTTACGAGCGCTCAGAGAGTTAAAATTACACAAATACACTTGGTACAGTGCAAAACAACTCTGTTTATTTGTAAAACACAGGGAGCTTATTTGTGGTTAAAAAAAACCCATCATAAATCATTAGCTAATCCTTAAAATGAGATGTATCCTGTAAGCGATGATAAAATCAATAGATGTTGCTGATTATCAGACTAAAAGTAGATTTATCATATAGAAAACGATGGGAGTATGAGGAAGTCTTAAACTATATAGTCAGGATGTGTGGTTTACACATGAATTGCATGAACTTGAAAACATTTTAGGAAGGCAAAGGACACATGGAAGTTACCAGTTTGCATATTACACTTTACACATTGTCACAAAAAAGATGAAATAGACGAAGTAGTATTTATCACTAGAAAGCTAAACAATGTTACAATAATAATACATTGTGTCTTATAATAAAATAAAATGATACATTGTATAACATAATATTCTTAAAAGAATGTAAACAGGAACTTAAAAATCTACAAATCTACAAGCATCCAATCCCCCTTCATGAACCAATATGAAAAAAATGTCTCCTAAATGTCTCCCTGACAATAGATTTAGAAACAAATCTCCTAAAATCTAAAATGCATTTATGCTGCTATTTTCTGAACTGAAATTCTTCTCAAATTCATCATTCTGCTCTGTAATATTTAAAGTGAAGGTCAATTTATGAATATTGCCCCACGGCATTGCATAGACATTTAAAAATTAAGAAGGGTTTAATTCATGAAAAGTTTTAAATTTATATATATTGAAGAATTTTTTAACTATGTACCGCTGCAACGATAAGTGCAGCTCTCCGTTCGCCATTTTGTCAAATTGATTGACAGATGACGATTCGTAAAAGAACCAATCCTTTTTTTCCCCGGGGGCCGTGACGTTTAAGCAAAGGGGCTGAACGCCCCGGGGAAGAAACAAGGATTCGTTATTTTACAAATCGTCATCTGTCAATCATTTTGACAAAATGGCGGGCGGGAGTGCTGCGCTTATCGCAGCGGTAAATAGGTAAAAAATCTTCAATATCCTATATTATAAAAGGCCAAGTGTGTTTGTCCGAAGCTGTCATGCGCAGTAGAGACAAACACACTTGGCCTTGAGATAGGGAGCGCGAGGTACACAAACAGCTGTGAGGTCTGGGGAGCGCGAGGTAAGCTACTCAACAGCTTTGAGGTCTGCTGCGTGAGAAGCGGCCACGCACTCCCCAGACCTCACAGCTGTTTGTGGCCGACGGGAGCGTTGCGATGGGGGCGTGACCGGGCGTCGCAAGAGGCGTGACCGGGCGTCGCAAGGGGCGTGGCCGGCGGGTGTCGCTGCGATGGGGCATGGCCGGGCGGGGTCCCGCGATGTGAATGCAGAGCCAGAGAGGGAGCAGGAGAGGGGGGGGAAGAAGGGCCAAAGAGGGGGGGAGAGAGCCAAGGGGGGGGAAGGAGAGAGCCAAGGGGGGGGAAGGAGAGAGCCAAGGGGGGGGAGAGCCAAGGGGGGGGGAGAGAGCCAAGGGGGGGGGGAGAGCCAAAGAGAAGGGGGGGGAAGAGCCAAAGAGAAGGGGGGGGAAGAGCCAAAGAGAAGGGGGGGAAGAGCCAAAGAGAAGGGGGGGAAGAGTCAACGAGAAGGGGGGGAAGAGTCAAAGAGAAGGGGGGGGAGAGCCAAAGAGAAGGGGGGGGAGCCAAAGAGAAGGGGGGGGAGCCAAAGAGAAGGGGGGGGAGCCAAAGAGAAGGGGGGGGAGAGTCAAAGAGAAGGGGGGGAGAGCCAAAGAGAAGGGGGGGGAGAGCCAAAGAGAAGGGGGGGGAGAGCCAAAGAGAAGGGGGGGAGAGCCAAAGAGAAGGGGGGGAGAGCCAAAGAGAAGGGGGGAGAGCTAAAGAGAAGGGGGGGAGAGCTAAAGAGAAGGGGGGGAGAGCCAAAGAGAAGGGGGGGGAGAGCCAAAGAGAAGGGGGGAGAGCCAAAGAGAAGGGGGGGAGCCAAAGAGAAGGGGGGGAGCCAAAGAGAAGGGGGGGAGCCAAAGAGAAGGGGGGGAGCCAAAGAGAAGGGGGGGAGAGCCAAAGAGAAGGGGGGGAGAGTCAAAGAGAAGGGGGGGAGAGTCAAAGAGAAGGGGGGGAGAGTCAAAGAGAAGGGGGGGAGAGTCAAAGAGAAGGGGGGGGAGAGCCAAAGAGAAGGGGGGGGAGAGCCAAAGAGAAGGGGGGGAGAGCCAAAGAGAAGGGGGGGAGAGCCAAAGAGAAGGGGGGGAGAGCCAAAGAGAAGGGGGGGGAGAGCCAAAGAGAAGGGGGGGGGAGCCAAGAGAAGGGGGGGAGAGCCAAAGAGAAGGGGGGGAGCCAAAGAGAAGGGGGGGGGGAGCCAAAGAGAAGGGGGGGAGAGCCAAAGAGAAGGGGGGGGGGAGCCAAAGAGAAGGGGGGGAGAGCCAAAGAGAAGGGGGGGGGGAGAGCCAAAGAGAAGGGGGGGGGAGAGCCAAAGAGAAGGGGGGGGAGAGCCAAAGAGGAAAAAGAGCCAAAAAGGAGAGAGAGCCAAAGAGGGGGGAGAGAGAGCCAAAGAGGGGGGGGGGAGAGCCAAAGAGGGGGGGGGGAGAGCCAAAGAGAAGGGGGGGGAGAGCCAAAGAGAAGGGGGGGGGGGAGAGCCAAAGAGAAGGGGGGGGAGAGCCAAAGAGAAGGGGGGGGAGAGCCAAAGAGAAGGGGTGGGGGAGAGCCAAAGAGAAGGGGTGGGGGAGAGCCAAAGAGAAGGGGTGGGGGAGAGCCAAAGAGAAGGGGTGGGGGAGAGCCAAAGAGAAGAAGGGGGGGAGCCAAGAGAAGAAGGGGGGGAGCCAAAGAGAAGGGGGGGAGCCAAAGAGAAGGGGGGGAGCCAAAGAGAAGGGGGGGGAGAGCCAAAGAGAAGGGGGGGAGAGCCAAAGAGAAGGGGGGAGAGCCAAAGAGAAGGGGGGAGAGCCAAAGAGAAGGGGGGGAGAGCCAAAGAGAAGGGGGGGAGAGCCAAAGAGAAGGGGGGGGAGAGCAAAGAGAAGGGGGGGGGGAGCAAAGAGAAGGGGGGGAGAGCCAAAGGGAAGGGGGGGAGAGCCAAAGAGAAGGGGGGGAGAGCCAAAGAGAAGGGGGGGTAGAGCCAAAGAGAAGGGGGGGAGAGCCAAAGAGAAGGGGGGGAGAGCCAAAGAGAAGGGGGGGAGAGCCAAAGAGGAGGGGGGGGGGGGAGAGCCAAAGAGAAGGGGGGGGGAGCCAAAGAGAAGGGGGGGAGAGCCAAAGAGGGGGGAGAGAGAGAGCCAAAGAGAAAAAGAGCCAAAAAGGAGAGAGAGCCAAAGAGGGGGGAGAGAGAGAGCCAAAGAGAAAAAGAGCCAAAAAGGAGAGAGAGCCAAAGAGGGGGGAGAGAGAGCCAAAGAGGGGGGAGAGAGAGCCAAAGAGGGGGGAGAGAGAGCCAAAGAGGGGGGAGAGAGAGCCAAAGAGGGGGGAGAGAGAGCCAAAGAGGGGGGGAGAGAGCCAAAGAGGGGGGGAGAGAGCCAAAGAGGGGGGGAGAGAGCCAAAGGGGGGGGGAGAGAGAGAGCCAAAGAGGAAAGAGAGACAAAGAGGAGAGCAAAAGAGGGGACAGAGCCAAAGAGGGGGGAGAGAGAGCCAAAGAGGGGGGGCAGAGCCAAAGAGGGGGGGCAGAGCCAAAGAGGGGGGGCAAAGCCAAAGAGGGGGGGCAGAGCCAAAGAGGGGGGGAGAGCCAAAGAGGGGGGGAGAGCCAAAGGGGGAGAGAGAGAGCCAAAGGGGGAGAGAGAGAGCCAAAGGGGGGGGGGGGAGAGCCAAAGGGGGGAGAGAGAGAGCCAAAGAGGAGAGAGAGAGAGCCAAAGAGGAGAGAGAGCCAAAGAGGGGAGAGAGCCAAAGAGGGGGGGAGAGAGCCAAAGAGGGGGGGGGGAGCCAAAGAGGGGGGGGAGAGAGCCAAAGAGGGGGCAGAGAACAAAAGAGGGGGGAGAGAACAAATGAGGGGGGAGAGAGAGCAAAAGAAAGGAGGGAGAGAGCCAAAGAGGGGAGAGAGAGAGCAAAAGAGGGGAGAGAGAGAGCAAAAGAGGGGAGAGAGAGAGCAAAGGAGAGGGGGGAGAGAAAGCAAAAGAGAGGGGGGAAGAGAGAGCAAAAGAGAGGGGGGAGAGTGCAAGGGGTGGAACCGCTGTACTGCAAAAAATGGCCCGTGTACACGGGCTTTAGTACTAGTATATATATAAATCTAAAACTTTTCATGAATTAAACCCTTCTTAATTTTTAAATGTCTATGCAATGCCGTGGGGCAATATTAGTAACTTGACCTTCACTTTAAGGGACAGAAAACCCCAAAACGTTCTTTCATGATTTTGATAGCACATACAATTTAAACCAATCAGCTGCTAGCTCCCATTAGTAAAGGATATGTGCATATTATTTTTCAACATGGGATACCAAGAGAACGAAAACCATTTGAAAATAGAAGTGAATTTAAAAGTGTTTTAAAATGACATGCTCTATCTGAATCATGCCATGCAAGTTTAATTTAGACTTTCCTATCCCTTTAACTACTTCTAAGCCTGCACTGTGGTTTTGCAACTACTTAGCAACTAACAGAATATGAGCTGCCATAACTCTGCACTGGCTTAAACAGAGGTTAAAGTAAATGTAAACTTTCAAGAATGAGTGCCCGTTTTTTAAAAAAAACTATTAAAAACAGGAGCGCGTTCAAACATGAAAGTTTACATTTCACCCGTTTTCTTAAAATACTTACATTTTTCTTCTTCCTGCACTTCACCAGCCCATCACAAACCTCTTCATACGTCAGCAATGATGATTACGGCATCCTCCAATAACGGCTTTTCCCCCGGGGGAATCATTGCCTGAGGCAATGCCGTGATTGGAGGAAGACGGTTTCGTCATTGCTGGGTAAGTTAACCAGGAAGAAGCACACGGTGCAATGTCAATTTTCATGAATGAAAGTGCCCCTGTTTTTAATAGTTTATTTTTAAAAACGGGCACTTTCACATGAAAATTGACATTCAATTTAATATAAATTTTGAGCTACTAAATTTACATTTTCCAAAACCACCTTCAATAATGTATCTGAAAAATGGAAATGAAATCATACTTATTTTGGACCAGTTACCAAGTAGAACTCCAAACAAAGACTGACCCATTTTAGAGGGCGGGACAGAAATCCAAACCTTCTCCTGCAAAATACTATCTATCAAAAATTGGTAACAAAAGGGTGGAAAAGCTTGTTCATAGATAATTGGGGAACTCAATGTATAAAAAGTATTTTATTTGCAAACACCAACGAAGATTTACTAAACAGTTGAATATTAGGGTGGGCAGAAAAAAAGGAAAGAAAAAATAAAATAGACTAACTTAGAGGAACATTAAACACTAAATAAATGCTAGATAGAATGATGCAGTCAAAGAAAAGATTAGTCAGAGAATAACATGTAGATTTATTTTTTAAAGTTTCACTAGCTGTTTAAATATTGACAAATTAAGTGCAAAGTTTTAGTGTTTATAAAACAATTGGAGCTGCCATTGTTGTACCTTCTCTGCTGTGGCCAATTAGAGACAGTTATAAATAGGTCACAAGAGTGTACAGCCAATGGCTGTGTGGAATATAACAGTGTTCTGCACTTCCATTTCTAACAGGAACTGAAAAGCTCACAATTTCAGAATGGAATTACAGGAAAAGGGGACAAAATAAATGATGAAAGTACATTGCATTGTTTATATATATATATATATATATATATATATATATATATAGTTTATCATTTTATATTACCATCTCAAAGTGTTTAATGTCCCTTTAATCATGCTAAAAACCATTTATGATTTATTTAGAACGGACACAAAACATGAGGAGATTATTTTGCTTTACATAGGAAGTATGTAAGAAACGTCTGCCTTAGCTGCCCAAAAAGTAGAAACTAAGAGGCCGATTTATGAAGCATCGGATGCTGCTTATTCCATGCGAGTCTCCCATCTTGCATGAAACAGGAGTTAAAAAGCAGTGGTCTTAACACCGCTGCTCCTTAACTCATCCTCTACCTCTGAGGTGGCGGAATGAAATCATCCCGATAAGATATGATTAGGATGATTGACACCCTCTGCTAGAGGCCGATTAGCTGCGAATGTGCAGGGGGCTGCAATGTTAAATGCCGACAGCGTATGCTGGGCGGATATGATTCAATGTTCGCCTGGGGTATGATAAATCTACCCCTAAATTTCTACAATGAGTCTTTAGCACTTCATTTTAACTACTTGACAATACTGAGAAAATGCAATCTGGTCCGTGTCCAAGGAGTAAAAGCATTTTCCATTTACCAGCTCTTGATGTCTTGAGGAATGAAACTCAGAAACACCCTTTAGTAAGACTTCAGTATGAGGCAAAAATTACCTTGTTTTGATGAAAGAATGGAAAGGAAGAGAAATAAACTCATCAATGTGATATTCCAGAGGAATACTCCTTGTAATGGTACAAAAGACTTGTCATCAAGGCTTCCAGATACAGAAGTAAATATAATGAATTATACCAAAGCTGTATCTGAGCTATTGCTTGAATAAATTGCTGGACCAAGGGCCATCTGATAACATTTATGGCTAATAGAGTAGAGACTTGGACTTTCAAAGCATCTGATAGGATACATTTGACAAGAATGTCATGTAAACACGTGTGCAGTAGTAAAGTTCACAATGGTTACTGCTTTTAAAGTATAGAGAGAGGAAATGGACTAACACCAATCAGTGGTGTTCTTCAAGACCGGAATTGGTGATAAAAGATTGAACTGTTTAGACTTCACTAATAATTCCATGTTGCCTGAGATAGTCTGCTGACAACAGCTTGTTCCTAGCTGATGGACTACTGTAGTGCCCAGTAGATGGCTTTATGCGCCACAAAAAGTCTTTGAGTGCTTCCCTTAGATAATTTTGGAAGTGAAATGTCTCTATGCATATCAAATAGTTTAAGAATAAGTATGAAAACACTGTTGAAAGGAGCAATAATATGATTATGCTCCTTCAAGTCCATTAACTTCACAATGTAAAAACTATTTATAATTGTTATTACAATAATAATTACCTTATTTATAAACTTGTATTATTGTCTGTACATGTACCTTATGAGAGCTTATACCTACTGCAAAACAAATATACTAATCCCCACTGCGAAGCCAATACAAAAAACATGGAACACAAGAACTTTAAAGAAAAAGATAAGTTCATGATTAAACAAATACAATTTAGAACTATTTTAAAGGGCCACTAAACCCAAAATCTTTCTTTCATGATTCACATAGAGAATAGAAATTTAAACAACATTACAATTTACTTCCATTATTTATTTTTCTTCATTTTTAAAATATCCTTAGTTGAAGAAAAAGCAATGCATATGGTGAGCCAATCACACAATGCTTCTATGTGCAGCAACCAATCAGCAGCTAGTGAGCATATCTAGATATGCTTTTCATCAAAGAATATCAAGAGAATAAAACAAATTAGATAATATAAGTAAATTAGAAAGATGTTTAAAATCGCATTCTCTTTCTAAATCATAAAAGAAAAAATTTGGGTGGCATGTCCCTTTAAGGTTAAATTATTGTAGGAAGGAAAAATAATCATTTTGCCAAATTAATAATTGCAGGAGTAAACTACTCTACAGGCAAACAAAGATTAATGAAAGAGAGCATTAAATACTTTTAATTAAATCTCTCCTTTCATATACAGAGGACAAAGAATGAACAGCTGCTTAAACATCAGAATAAAGCCCTTCTGAAGTAAAACCAGGTCATTATAAACAGGTTAAAAGCTGGGGCAGGCAGGAGGAGTCAGTCCCATGGACCCGCTATCTGCAGGAAGTTTGTTATGCAGTAGCAGGTCAGCTCATGGCTCCAGACTGTAGCATCAAATGCTGACAAATTAGTGTCTCCTATTGTTTGATAACTACAGTGCAAGTTCTCAAATAGAAAACTAGCCTGCTTACACACCATACATTCCTTAGTGGTTCTGTAAAGGAAAATGTCAGGTTTAACAGATCAATCCTGCTGCATGTTGGAGTGATTTGCATGTGAATAACTATGGCCCGAGACCTTGTTACATAGGAAGAATGTGTTTGGAATCCACACTCAGAAAACAAAATGTGCTGCAGAGCTGCCTGCTGGCTGGAGAAACAAACACATCTCTGTGTGAATACAGAGATCATCTTGGACGTGGGAACGTGAGTACAGATTAGATGCAGGCAGCGGCTCTCCCAATTCTCAGTGGAATGGGGCTTTCTGAGAGTCCACTAAGGACTCATTCTCGAGGACAGAAACAAGCAGATGCATGCTGATGTAACCTAAAAAGGCTGCGTGATTCATACTAGCAGCAACATAAAAGCATACATTGTTCATTAATCTTATTGCATGGGTGTGCCTGCACCAACCTGCTTACAAACGCCATGAATCTTATGTGTAACCTTCCACACTCCAAGTTACACACAAACACAGCCACCAACAAACACATGCGCTACCACACAGTTGTGTATTTAGATTGTGTGCTAAACTAGGCACACAGAAACTCATAAGCAAACCCTGCACATTTGTCTTATTAATAAAAAAATTAAGCAGTTGTACTGTAATAGTAATTAACACACAGAGCATATGCTGAATGGCTTACATCAGTAACACACACACAGCATGGATTTCTAACACTAAGGGGCCAGTTTATCATGTTCGGGCGGACATGATCAGCTGCATACACTGTCGGCATTTATCATTGCACCAGCAGTCCTTGTGAAATGCTTGTGCAATACCGCCCCCTGCACATTCACGGCCAATCAGCCACTAGCAGAGGGTGTCAATCAACCCGATCGCCTCAGAGGTAGCGGACGAGTTAAGGAGCAGCAGTCTTAAGACCGCTGCTTCTTAACTTATATTTCCGCACGGAAACAGCTGCATCCGCAGCTTAGTAATTTGGGCCCCAAGGATTTGATCTATTTAATGCAAATTATACTCAATGCAGGTATGTTCACCTTTATATTGCCAATCAGAGACACAGGGTAGGGATTTCATTCCCTCATTGCTAGAAATCCAAACTGTATGTATTAACTCCAAATAGCCAGCAAAATTTACAGGGCAGGAATTTATTCCCATATGACCAGTGCCTACATAATTATACAAACTGTGCACAAAGTTAAGCAGATACAAGGTACCTCATTAACCCCCCATACTGCTAGAAACCTCACACAGCAAGGATTCAATCCTATATTGCCAGTAACCTACAACAGCAGGGGGGTAACCGTTGTATTACAAGAAACACTTAAAAGGACAGTCTACACCAGAATTTTTATTGTTTTAAAAGATAGATAATCCCTTTATTACCCATTTCCCAGTTTTGCATAACCAACACAGTTATAATAATATACTTTTAACCTCTGTGATTATCTTGTATCTAAGCCTCTGCAAACTGCCCCTTTTTTCAGTTCTTTTGACCGACTTGCAGTCTAACCAATCAGTGCCTGCTCCCAGATTACTTCACGTGCACGAGCACAGTGTTATCTATATGAAATATGTGAACTAACACCCTCTAGTGGTGAAAAACTGTTAAAATGCAATCTGAAAGAGGTGGGCTTCAAGGTCTAAGAAATTAGCATATGAACCTCCTTGGTTAAGCTTTCAACTAAGAATACCAAGAGAACAAAGCAAAATTGGTGATAAAAGTAAATTGGAAAATTGTTTAAAATTACATGCTCTATCTGAATCATGAAATTTTATTTTGGCCTAGACTGTCCCTTTAAAGGGACACTGAATCCAATTTTAAGCAGCTTTCTAATTTACTCCTATTATCAATTTCTCTTCGTTCTCTTGCTATCTTTATTTGAAAAAGAAGGCATCTAAGCTTTTTATTTTGGTTCAGACACTGGACAGCACTTTTTATTGGTGGATGAATTTATCCACCAATCAGCAAGAAAAACCCAGGTTGTTCACCAAAAATGGGCCAGCATCTAAACTTACATTCTTGCATTTCAAATAAAGATACCAAGAGAATAAAGAAAATTTGATAATAGGAGTAAATTAGAAAGTTGCTTAAAATGTCATGCTCAATCTGAATCATGAAAGAAAACATTTGGGATCAGTGTCCCTTTAAGACTTAACCCCCATAATTACCAGAACTCCCAGACTATTCCCAGAAAATTAAAGGGATATGAAAACCACATTTTTTCTTTTGAGATTCAGATCGAGCATACAAGGTTTAAATAGTTTCTAAATAATTTCTACTATCAAATTTGCTTTGCTAGGTAGGTGTATTGAGATCTACATCGCAGGAAATAGTGCTGCCATCTAATGCTCCTGCAAATGAATAACATTTTTGCCAAACTGCTGCCATATAGTGATCCAGACACGTGCACACTCCTTAGCTCACATCCCTGCTTTTCAACAGAAGATACGAAGAGGACAAAGAAAATTTGATAATAGACGTAAATTAGAAAGTTGTTTAAAATTGCATGTTCTATCTAAATCAAAGAAAAATGTTGGGTTTCATGTCTCTTTAACTGTAAAAGCCTGGCATGGGGGGCAGTTGTGGATGCCACGGTTTAGCATACTTCACTACTTCATCCAAACACAATCTTACACCCCCCCCCCACAATGATCAGCATTACAGTGATAATAATGAGCATATTGAGAGACAGCTTCACACACTGACATGTAGGAGTCTATTACAGACTTGTTGACTTGCACACACTGATATGTAGGAGTCTATTACAGACTTGTTGACTTGCACACACTGACATGTAGGAGTCTGTTACAGACTTGTTCACTTGCACACACTGACATGTAGGAGTCTGTTACAGACTTGTTCACTTGCACACACTGACATGTAGGAGTCTATTACAGACTTGTTCACTTGCACACACTGACATGTAGGAGTCTATTACAGACTTGTTGACTTGCACACACACACTTTGGTAATAAGCATGAAAGGCTCATTTTGAAACGCTTATTATTCATGGAGTTGCTAGTAGTTATACAGAACTTTTCTTTGCACACATCTCTCCTTTATTAAAGGGACAGAACGTGCTCCTGGCAAGTCTGCACCAGCAGGTGTTTTCTGTTAAACTGGTTGCGTGCAAAAAAATAACAATAAAGCCACTGCACCAAAAGCACCAGGTAAGCACTCTGTGCAATGATGCAATGTATGTGGCACAGTTTCCTTCGCGTAATATGATGTGACTCAACATGTCAGTTTGGATAAAAAGCTGGCTTAAAGGGACAGTCAACACCAAAATTGTTATTGTTTAAAAAGATAGATAACACCTTTACTACCCATTCCCCAGCTATGCGCAACCAACATTATTATATTAATATACTTTATAACCTCTATATTTCTGCCTGTTTCTAAGCCACTATAGACAGCCTCTTAATCACATGCTTTATTATTTGCTTTTCACAACAGGGGACTGCTAGTTCATGTGAGCCATATAAATAACATTGTGCTCATGACCGTGGGTTGTGAATGACACTGCACTATTTGGCTTGAATGCAAGTCAATAAATAATAAATAAAAAGTCATGTGATCAGGGGGCTGTCAGATGAGGCTTAGATACAAGGTAATCACATAGATAAAAAGTATATTAATATAAACATATTTCTGTGCAAAACTTGGGAATGGGTAATAAAGGGATACTCAAGAATATGAGATTGTATTATAAAATGTTTAATTATGTTTACTTCAAAATAACTTTGCAATATTAACTATAAAAAAATTTATTTTCTAAATTCCACTGAGTTTCTGTAAACTAATGGGTGCCGCCATGTTTGAACTTAAGATTTCTCCTTATTTGTTTCCCCTGCAGAAGGCAATTAGGGACGGATATAAAACAGACAATAAAAGAGACTGTCCAAACAGGGTTCTGTGGAACATAATATTATCTACAAAGGTTTCAACACGGTCTTGTTTGCACAAACAGAGCTAAATAGAAAACTAGTTTAAACAAGACAGGGCCCATTACTTTACTGAAACCTCTAAACTTATAATTTAAATATTCAAACAACTAATATAATTGAAAAAAAATACAACTACATATTATTCTAAGGCTAATCTTTGCTTGGAACACATCATTATGTCTAGCATATACTATATTAACTGTTTAATATCCCTTTTATCCTGCCTGAATTCAAACCTGCAACCCAGGTGTTTGTACGGGTATTACAGGTGACACAGTTAACCAGCTGGGCCCAACTCCTCATCTCAGAAGTAAAATGTGCTACTAATTTGCTGTACATTTCATGACTATGTTGAAAGCAGTTACTAATAATTAAAGCACTGAATAATTGCTTAGGTTTCCTTTTCTGCTGAGGCCAATTGGTTATAATGGTTATAAACAGCTTACTAGAGTGTGCAGCTAATGACTGTAGAAGATAGCTGTGTCTGCACTTCTATGTCTAACATGAACTAGAAAACCCACAATATTCAGAATTAAATTACAGGAAAGGAGAACAAAATAAATGAAATTATATTGCAAAGTTGCTTTATTACATGTAATTAAACAATTTATACCAATATATTGAGGTGTTTAATGTCCCTTTAAAGCTGGATTATGTTTTAAGTTTACAACCACCACTCTCTATTTGCACAAAAAGAAAACCCTCCTATTCCGACACCGGTTCATCAATTGCCTATCTGGATCTGTGTAGGTTTGTGGCACTTACCACACTACAGATTTATGACAGTGTTCACAGACAGGGACATAAAACACCATATTTTTATTTAATGATTCAGATAGAAGACACAATTTTAAATAACTTTCCAATTTACTTCTATCAACAATTTCTCTTTGTTTTCTTGTTATCCTTTTTTGAAAAGCAGGGATTTAAGCTCAGGTGTGTGCACGTGCCTGCAGCACTATATATGGCAGCAGTTTTGCAACAATGTAATACATTAGCAAGAGCACTAGATGGCAGCACTATTTCCTGTCATGTAGTGCTTCTTGCATGTGCACGTTACCTACCAAGGTATCTCTCCAACAAAAAACAACATGAGAATGAAGCAAAGTTGATAATAGAAATAAATTGGATAAAAAAAAACATTTCTATTGTAGTCTCTATTTGAATAATGAAAGAAAAATGTTGGGTTATATATCCCTTTAAACAAAATCTCATTAGTAAACTAGCGGCACATACAAGTGTACTGAATAAAACTAAGTCTAGTAAATACACAAAACACAAGTATTGTGGGGAAGTCGCTAAATGGACATTACCCAAATTCCGAATCACTTGAAATTGATGCAGGATATCTGTAAAAACTGAGTAGACAATAGTATGTGAACATCTCTATGTAAAAAATATATTTTACCTCTAAACATCCTATTGCAAATGGACTTTAAGTATCCAATCAGGACGCTTGTCCCATGACTTAGAAAAGGACGTTTACTATTAAATCTTGTTAAAAAAAAGCAAGAGTTTACCTTTGCACAAACCTGTTTCTGCTGGGAAGAAAGAAAAGCCTACCCCTATAGCATAAACTAAGATATACAAAAACAGAATAAACCAGAAAACCAGACAGACCTAGTACTAATTATCTAAAACTTCGAATTTGGTTATAAAAATATATAAATTATTTATTCACAAAACATATGGCATACAATACATCAACAACAAGTGACCGATCACTTTGAAAACATAGTATTAAAACAGTAATAAGATATTCTATAACATAAAAAAAAAATCAGATATTCTGTGTTGCTGTCCAGATACCACCAAGGCTGCTGTTAAAATGTGGGCCGTACTCCAGCTCTCATATGACCCAGATCACTATTAGCATAGTGTTCAAAAAACATAAATTATGCATACCTGATAATTTCCTTTTCTTCAGACGGAAAGAGTCCACAGCTGCATTCATTACTTTTGGGAATTCAGAACCTGGCCACCAGGAGGAGGCAAAGACACCCCAGCCAAAGGCTCAAATACCTCTCCCACTTCCCCCTACCCCCAGTCATTCTGCCGAGGAACAAGGAACAGTAGAAGAAGCATAGGGTGAAAAAGGTGCCAGAAGAATAAAAATAACCAACGCCCTCAGAAAAATTACGGGTGGAGAGCTGTGGACTCTTTCCGTCTGAAGAAAAGGAAATTATCAGGTAAGCATAATTTATGTTTTTCTTCATAAATGGGAAGAGTCCACAGCTGCATTCATTACTTTTGGGAAAACAATATCCAAGCTATAGAGGACACTGAATGCTAAAACGGGAGGGTAAAAAAGGCTGCCCATTCTGAGGGCACCAAGCCTAAAACCCTTACCGAAGCCGAGGAAAATTTAGAAAAATATTGAAAAGGAAAAAGCCAAAGGACACAGATCCACAGATAGACCATAAGCCTTGCTAGAGACCGCAGGAACTAGACTCGACTGAGCCAACAGCCTCCAAGAGAGACACCATCAACCGCCAGTCGGTCTCCAAACAACAAACCCCTTACTAAAGAAAGGGATCAAACAGCCATATGCTCTGAAAAGGAGAAAGACACAGAGGAGACACCCATAAAGGATTCCAGGGAACCCTAAATAGGGCACAACAAAAACCTTAAATAGGGCCCAAACAAGCCTCAAGGAACGCAGGTCAAGAAACCCTGAGGCCAAGCCAACCGAGACCTAACCGGTCTCGCAAAACAAGGAGGGCAGTGCCCAACCCTAATTGCTCTAAATCCATGGGATCAAGACCCAGAGAGTGAAAAAGAGAAGAAAATCTTCCCTAACCAAAATGTATCCACACCCTAGAAGGTAACTAAAGATGAAAATCCCAGAAACCATTAAGGACTGCTCAGAATATCCAAGTATTCAAAAAAATGTAAATCTTGTGCAGCAACTCAGATCCCCTGAAAGCAACCCCTGAAGAGTCAGAACGCTGCACGCTGCTGTCATCCAAAGATGATCTCGAAATTTGAAAATATGCAAGCAAGTGGAAACAGATAAAGTTAGGGACAAGTCCTAACCAACAGCTTGCTAGGCATCCAGCCAACCAGCGTACGCCGCCAGTCCTTTCCACAAAATCCTGAACATGGAAAAAAAACAGAGCCCCTCAAGGAAGACTCATCAAACCTCAATGACTCAAGGACAAAAACTGCAGAGCAACAGATCTCAAATCCTGCTCGAACGCCCGACTAGCCCAAGCGATGGGCATGGCTGATAAGACAGGGGTAACAAGACAACCCCAACTCCAAACCCCCCAGGGAATGGAAAAAAATGCTACAGGGCTGTGCATTACTACTCTGTTTATGTGTTGAGCTACAGTCAGTTCTCCAACAGAGCTCAGGTGTGCTAGCACACCTTCAAGGTGCAAATCACTGCTGCTGGTTTCAAACAGCAAAACCCCCCGTCTGCTAGGCAGCTAAGCTAACCATCAGGCTACTACAGCTGGCCCAACCCTCTCGCTCTACCAAACATAAGGCACTTCCAGAGAAAAGCCTCAAGGACTACAGGGTATAGAAAAGTGCCAAATAGATCCTAAAAAGGACCTGGCACAACTGTGTTTGACAGTCTCGACACATAGATTCTACTCTCCAAACAGCTGTTTGAACAGCCACAGAGCAACAGACTGCAGCTTTCTAAATAAAAGGCACCTGTGCCGAAAACAAGTGATTTAACAAGAGCTTCAGAGGGAGCTGAATACACAACTCCTCCTGCACCAAGGCAGGACCACAATCAATAAATTGCCATGCAGAGTGAGGGAAAAATCAGCAGCAGCTGGATTCAAACGCCCTCTAGTGGCTAGGGGGCTTAAGCCATCTACCAGACCACTGACACTGGCCGTCTCCAGAGAGAGTAAACCCCACTGCTGAAGGAGACAATCTCCCCCCCAAAGGGGAGGGTCCATAAGAAACGGCATGCCTGCCCTCAAGGACATGAAAGCCGTAGGCTAATCAGTCAAAGACTGAATGAAGATCATCCAGATCACCACTGATGTTACAACAGTGAAAAACTCCCCATAAAAAAGGAGCACACTCTAAATAACAAATCAGCCACCATTAGAAACTGGGTCGTCCTGAACCAGTCTACAGGGTCTTAAGTCCATAAAGATCCGACATAAGGACCCTAGAACTGGAAGCCAGAGCCATCTGAAACGAACGACCCCTCCAGGGGGCACAAGATACCCCGTTTGAGGATTCAGACCTCACAGAGGATGATATCCAAGTGAGGCCGGGGAAAACATAGACATAACTCACTCATAAAATTCCCAGACCAAAGAGAAGAGAATGCCCCTAACAGGAGGCCAACTCCCCACCAACAAGGTTCCAGTGTTATAGTGGACAAATGTGATAGTTGCTTTTGGAAGAGCAACTTTCAATTTTACCCTAAATGTTGGTGTGAGTTTAGCGGCAACGAAAGCACTACAAACTGTGGTTTTACCTCAAAGAAAACCACCTATAACTAAAAAGATAGTTGTTAGAATATGGGGATATTTGTATAGTTTGTAGTGCGACTGGAGTAGCTCTGAACCAGATCTACTCAGTCTAAATCTTGCCTAGTGTTTGATACTATGTTAAGATGATTATTTGATACTGTGTAAAACAAATGTAAGTTAAAAGTGTAAGTTTGAATTTACTAGAAGTATAATAATTTCAATCCATTATATGAAAGACAGATATCTGATATTTAGTAAATAATATATAAGAATTTATTCAGGGTAACTTATAAATACATGCATACAGTAAAATACAGTACGAACATTAAAAGCTAGAACTACCTATTTTTGACCGGATCCGGAATTAAAATATAATCAATACAAAACAGTTAGAAATATAATTTATCTAAAATATATACAGCGTTCCTAGAAATGTGTATGTGATATTTATTAACTAGAGCGAAAATGGGACTTACAGTTTATATGTAGAATCCTGCATATATTGATATATACAATACACACGAAATAGAAGAGTATGCAAAAGTGCATTCGTCCGGGGCTTAAAAAAATTGTTTCAAAAGGTACCTTAAAAAGGAAAAAGATGTTCAAGATTGTTGTACTATACCGGTATAGTTATTCTGTAAATCCTGTTCGTTGAGGCAAACTTTTTTATTCCTGGAAACCCACCAGGGGGTCTCTATAATAGTATCCAGAGGGTTAGTATGGCAATAGTTTGTTGCTTTAGTTGTGATCTTTTTTTGATGATGTGGAGGTTACGATCTTGTGTATCCTTTGTTGGAGGACCCACCAGGGGGTCTTACACAGTCTTTCAAGTGTATTTTATTGTGCAAAATACAATCCTCTCTTTGTTCTTGCTAATTACTTAGTTGGATGTTGTCGGACTTTGTTCTCTAATTCACTTTTGTTGAGTGGTTCGGTTAGAGAAGTATCCACAAGTGTCAAACTGTGCGATGTTTTGAGCTTTTGGTTTCTGTGTGACCTTTTCTTTTTTAGTATTCGGAACAAAAAAAGGGGGGGGGGTTTGTGGTACCGGAGGGTTCACACTATAGTAGAGTTCTGACTTGTTTTTTGGTCTCTCTTTGTTAGCGGTCCTCGTTCCTTGTACCTTACATAATTTTGTTCCGATAGCAGTTCTACTTCCTTGTCTTGATCTTTAGTGTAGAGCTGCTGGATGTGATTTAGTTCAGATGAACAAGTTGGAATAAAGTCCTGAGTCTCTGGAGCAGTACGTCTGGACGCGTTTCGGCTGTCAACTGCAGCCTTTTTCATACATAATGATCCAGTGTTATAGCCACTCTAGAACCAAAAGGCCTCAAGGACTACCTTCACGAAGTCCAAAAATAAGGGAACAACAAGTAGTCTCCATAATCTCAGATTAACCTTCCAGAGGACCACCCCAAAGAAGAAGAATGCAGAACATCCTGAATCCAGGTGGAACATCCCCTAAGCGAAGCTAGGAAGGAGGAGACAACCGATCATTTAATATGGAACTACAAACTCCTGGGCCTCAACTACTGTCAAGAAAAAATGGACGAATTCCCAAAAGCCTCGACCCGAAGGAAAAGGACTGTCCCATGGAATCTTGAAAGGCAAGACCACCAGGAACTGGCTGCATGAAGGACCTAAAAACCTTCAACTTCAACCCACAACGGGAAGGAAACACTCTGGATCCTGAATCGGAACCAAAAAGAGTATGTTGTAGCGGATCTCAAGGGAGTCCCAGCCACTAGATTGAAAGGCTAATGAGGACCGAACACGAGCCTCCATGCGCCTAGACAAACCATGGACCATGAAATCCTCTCGGAATGCTAGCTGAAAACTTGTAAAACAAAAACAAATAATAGTGGAAACCACTCAGCGCCCTAACCGGACCAGCCAGGCATAGCAGGCTCCACGTGTCTGAAATAGGCCTTAAAACAGAAGGATTTGTACCCAGTCAGGACCAATTGACAAGGCCACACATTGACCCCCAAAGAGGGAGAGATAACAACAGACAAACATAGGCCTATAACGTCCTCATAAACAAACTTTCGTAAAAGTAAACAGTGCGATCACAAAATCGTGAGTATCGATTCCAGAGAAGACAATTCCCAAAGGAAATATTATAACAAACATGGTTTGTCGCCCAGGAAGAACGGACACTCCCGCAGACTATAAGAAAATTACTTCATCCCCTTATGTCTAATCCTGCATGACATTTGCATAGGAAGACTCATGATCCACCACCCCATAAAGAGTGGGATCCTCCAGCAACGCCAAAACGTGCCTTAGTAGAACACGAAGACGCGCCAGTCTATAGCGAAAAGCATAACTTACTTTCCCCTGGGGCAAACGAAGACCCTGGCCCCGACGGTTGACCCCCTGAAGCCTCAGGGACAGTCCCTTTCCCAGATGGTTGAACTGGACCAGGCGATCCCCCACCTGACGAGCCCTGGTTAACGGAACACGTACAATATCTTAAACACACTCCTGGGAGTTGTAAATGCGCCAGCGCCAAGGATATGGTCATGAGGAACCGTGTTGTAACCTCTGGAGGAAACAGGCCACCCTCCAGAGAAGTATAAGCCACATTTGGGTTACCTGCATGCGCAGTAAGAGTTGGTTGTAGGGAACGCGCCTCGCAGGAAGCAGAATCCCCGGAGGCGGATGGCTGAGCGGGCCCCTGGTTCCCAGATCCCGAGGAACGGAGCACTCTAAAACGGCATTCGGAACATAACTGATGGACATGTATCACCTGGGCCAATTCATATTCTTCACAAGAAGGAGAATCAGAATCAGAGACATCCGTCTCTAAAAAAATCAGAATCCTCCATAACTGGGATATTGATAAAAAACTGGACCAATAAGAAAAATGTAAACGGCACCTTACACCCCCAATGGCTGGGGCACCACCTCCTATGAACCAGACACCAGCTAAACAGAATTTCTTCCGTCGTCACAAGGTCAGAAATGCGGAAATAGAGAGCCCAAAACATGACCATGCCCGGTCACAAGGTGTACCGTGCAGTCCATGAAAAAGCACACCCGACCGTAAAGGACGCGTCACTTGCAATAGGCCGTTAAGTTCCGAAATAGCCATGAGCCCAAGTAACACTACACATTAGCAGACAGAATCACATAACAAACATGATAAAAAACCCTCCTTTTCAATAACCCCCCTCAGGAGATATTAACCCTCGATTCCAAGATACAAAAGGAGCCTCACTGAGACCCTGTATTTAAGTTAGCCCCGTGAGGCTATAGCCCCTCGGATAAACTGTTGTATTTATTATCAAACATCCATGATGAAATAAAATGAAGCGATCTTCGAACAGAAGCTTAGCCCTCTAGGTCCCACCACAGTAATAGTTAGCGCACCAAGTATGGGTCCTAAGCCGATAATGGTGGAAAAGTCTGAGGCATTGTGTGTTGTGAGTCACAGTCCCTGGCAGCGATTGCTGTGCAGTGGAGGAGGAAACTTTAATAGAGGTCTTAGTAATTGAGTACAAACCCCACTAGAAACTTGTGTACTACATCCTTGGCAGAAATCTCAGACCTGCAGTAAGCTGAGGACTGGAGTTGGATAATTAAGATCGAACTTAGTTTGTTTATAAATTCCATGTTTATGTGTTGATTTTTCCCTTCCCCAGTCAATGATGACATTTTGACCTGATACACTGTCTCAGGGACATTTTTCTATTTCTCAGCTGCTCACCTTGGGAATGTTTGGTAAAGTTGAATCGCTATGCCCAGTCTTTTATTTAATTGTTGTTGCTATGGAATCATTGCTTGCAATTTTGCCTCTGCATTATCTGCTGCACTTTTATTCCTTTTCATCTGTGTGTAACTGTTCATTGCGGGCACAACGTCACTCCTCCTTTGAGTCGATACAAAATACTAAGTAATCTACAGCTACTGTATGTTAATTATTATATAGTTTGACACCACACAAGATTTATTGTGCATAAATAATGTACTTATTGAATTCTGCCCTCGCCTATAGAGTTACACTCTTTAAAATCTAACTGCATACTTGCATATCTGCTAGCTAGGACATGTACTATAATCACATGATAATATTTGTTTAAATTTTTCGAGATGAGCACTTGATAATGTTTTCGTTTCAGGCCTTAGCTACGGGAGTTCTAATAGGTCAGACTGTTTCTTTATTTAGGTAGTCCAAGCAGAAAAAAAAAGAGAAATATTACCAGGCACCTTGTATAGTTAAAAGTAATAAACTTTATTAAGTCAAATTAAAACATATTGAGAGAGGGGATAAAACATCCCTGAAGTTAAGCAGACTAACATGTTTCGGCACAAAACGCCGTAATCATAGTCCCTAAAAACTTTTAAAACAAACCGCCTTTTCAACCTAATGCTTTCATTTCATTGGTGAATTGCTAATTAGAATTTAAAGGCATACAGGGGATAGAGCATTAGTAAATGACTAACTAACTAAAGTTACATGAATAAGCTGCCTGTGCATAGATATACATAGTTACAAATACACCTGTCGAGTTAAACACACAGTACACTCACCATCTTTATATACAGTTTAAACACTTAGGCCTAGATTTGGAGTTCGGCGGTAGCCGTCAAAACCAGCGTTAGAGGCTCCTAACGCTGGTTTTGGCCACCCGCTGGTATTTGGAGTCAGTGATTAAAGGGTCTAACGCTCACTTTACAGCCGCGACTTTTCCATACCGCAGATCCCCCTACGCCATTTGCGTAGCCTATCTTTTCAATGGGATCTTTCTAACGCCGGTATTTAGAGTCGTTTCTGAAGTGAGCGTTAGAGCTCTAACGACAAAATTCCAGCCGCCTGAAAATAGCAGGAGTTAAGAGCTTTCTGGCTAACGCCGGTTCATAAAGCTCTTAACTACTGTACCCTAAAGTACACTAACACCCATAAACTACCTATGTACCCCTAAACCGAGGTCCCCCCACACCGCCGCCACTCGATTAAAATTTTTAACCCCTAATCTGCCGACCGCCACCTACGTTATATTTATGTACCCCTAATCTGCTGCCCCTAACCCCGCCGACCCCTGTATTATATTTATTCACCCCTAACCTGCCCCCCACAACGTCGCCGCCAGCTACTTACAATAATTAACCCCTAATCTTCCGACCGCAAATCGCCGCCACCTACGTTATCCCTATGTACCCCTAATCTGCTGCCCCTAACATCGCCGACCCCTATATTATATTTATTAACCCCTAATCTGCCCCCCTCAACGTCGCCGACACCTGCCTACACTTATTAACCCCTAATCTGCCGAGCGGACCTGAGCGCTACTATAATAAAGTTATTAACCCCTAATCCGCCTCACTAACCCTATCATAAATAGTATTAACCCCTAATCTGCCCTCCCTAACATCGCCGACACCTACCTTCAATTATTAACCCCTAAACTTCCAATCGGAGCTCACCGCTATTCTAATAAATGGATTAACCCCTAAAGCTAAGTCTAACCCTAACACTAACACCCGCATTCTATTGGCTGTTCCGATCAGCCAATAGAATGCGAGCTCAATCTGATTGGCTGATGGGATCGGCCAATCGGATTGAACTTGATTCTGATTGGCTGATTCCATCAGCCAATCAGAAAATTCCTACCTTAATTCCGATTGGCTGATAGAATCCTATCAGCCAATCGGAATTCGAGGGACGCCATCTTGGATGACGTCCCTTAAAGGAACCGTCATTAGTCGGGAGACATCGGAAGAAGAGGATGGATCCGCGTCGCCTGCTTCAAGATGGACCCGCTCCGCACCGGATGGAAGAAGATCGAAGATGCCGCTTGGAGAAGATGTTTGCCGGTCCGGATGTCCTCTTCTTGCCGGATAGGAGGAAGACTTTGGAGCACCGGATTATGGATCGCCAACCCCCGCTTGGGTTGGATGAAGATCTTGGAGCCAGGACGGATCGGTGATACCTGGATGGTGAAGACAAGGTAGGAAGATCTTCAGGGGATTAGTGTTAGGTTTATTTAAGGGGGGTTTGGGTTAGATTAGGGGTATGTGGGTGGTGGGTTGTAATGTTGGGGGGGGGTATTGTATGTTTTTTTTTACAGGCAAAAGAGCTGAAATTCTTGGGGCATGCCCCGCAAAGGGCCCTGTTCAGGGCTGGTAAGGTAAAAGAGCTTGTAACTTTTTTAATTTAGAATAGGGTAGGGAATTTTTTATTTTGGGGGGCTTTGTTATTTTATTAGGGGGCTTAGAGTAGGTGTAATTAGTTTAAAATTGTTGTAATATTTTTATTATGTTTGTAAATATTTTTTTATTTTCTGTAACTTAGTTCTTTTTTATTTTTTGTACTTTAGCTAGTTTATTTAATTGTATTTATTTGTAGCAATTGTGTTTAATTAATTTATTGATAGTGTAGTGTTAGGTTAATTGTAGGTAATTGTAGGTAGTTTATTTAATTATTTTATTGATAGGGTAGTGTTAGGTTTAATTATAACTTAGGTTAGGATTTATTTTACAGGTAAATTTGTTATTATTTTAACTAGGTAACTATTAAATAGTTCTTAACTATTTAATAGCTATTGTACCTGGTTAAAATAATTACAAAGTTGCCTGTAAAATAAATATTAATCCTAAAATAGCTATAATATAATTATAATTTATATTGTAGCTATATTAGGATTTATTTTACAGGTAAGTATTTAGCTTTAAATAGGAATAAGTTATTTAATAAGAGTTAATTTATTTCGTTAGATAAAAATTATATTTAACTTAGGGGGGTGTTAGTGTTAGGGTTAGACTTAGCTTTAGGGGTTAATCCATTTATTAGAATAGCGGTGAGCTCCGATCGGAAGTTTAGGGGTTAATAATTGAAGGTAGGTGTCGGCGATGTTAGGGAGGGCAGATTAGGGGTTAATACTATTTATGATAGGGTTAGTGAGGCGGATTAGGGGTTAATAACTTTATTATAGTAGCGCTCAGGTCCGCTCGGCAGATTAGGGGTTAATAAGTGTAGGTAGGTGTCGGCGACGTTGTGGGGGGCAGATTAGGGGTTAATAAATATAACATAGGGGTCGGCGATGTTAGGGCAGCAGATTAGGGGTACATAGGGATAACGTAGGTGGCGGCGTTTTACGGAGCGGCAGATTAGGGGTTAATAAGTGTAAGGGTAGGGGTGTTTAGACTCGGGGTACATGTTAGGGTGTTAGGTGCAGACGTAGGAAGTGTTTCCCCATAGGAAACAATGGGGCTGCGTTAGGAGCTGAACGCTGCTTTTTTGCAGGTGTTAGGTTTTTTTTCAGCTCAAACAGTCCCATTGTTTCCTATGGGAGAATCGTGCACGAGCACGTTTTTGAGGCCGGCCGCGTCCGTAAGCAACTCTGGTATCGAGAGTTGCATTTGCGGTAAAAATGCTCTACGCTCCTTTTTTGGAGCCTAACGCAGCATTTGTTTTAACTCTCGATACCAGAGTTAAATTTATGGTGCGGCCAGAAAAAAGCCCGCGGAGCGTTAACAGCCCTTTTACCGCCGAACTCCAAATCTAGGCCTTAGTGAGTAATCAATACGTATATATATAAATAAATAATCACAGGGTTTACATAAGTCTGTTTATACTACCTCCACAGGAAAACCAACCATTAAAGGGATTGATGTGCAACCCCCAAAATTTGTGAAAGGGTACCTATAAATCTAAACAGTTAGAAGCGAGTTGTGCACACCAAAATATACCATTTGAAGGAAATGGTATTTCATCGCCATATTTAATTTGGAAAAGGGTATACATATATCCAAAATATAAATGCAAATCATCCATCTTAAATGGTTGGTTCCAAGAAGTACGGTTATAGTGTGGAATAAAATAAAATATAATAAGATAAGAGGCACCTAATATGGGGCTATATCTGGTAACCACTAACCATATATCAACAGGCCAAGAATTAATTTGTATCCAATGTGTTTAATATATATGTATATATGATGGTATACAGAAAAAATAGTTGTTGTTTGTCCCTCCCATTACAGAGTAGCTAGACAGATCACTAGTTCGCCTAATTGCAAATGATTGCAAGATGGATAGGAGCTAATTCCAATGATTAATAAAATCATATTCGGAATTAAATTCCGAATATGATTTTATTAATCATTGGAATTAGCTCCTATCCATCTTTATTATTTTTATATAATATGTTTTTAAAATATATTATATATACACACCTATATTTACATATGAGATTCAGGTATTTAAGGGACGTTAGGATAGAGAAGTCCTTTTACTTTTTTCTAAGTACATTTGCAATTAGGCGAACTAGTGATCTGTCTAGCTACTCTGTAATGGGAGGGACAAACAACAACAATTTTTTCTGTATACCATCATATATACATATATATTAAACACATTGGATACAAATTAATTCTTGGCCTGTTGATATATGGTTAGTGGTTACCAGATATAGCCCCATATTAGGTGCCTCTTATCTTATTATATTTTATTTTATTCCACACTATAACCGTACTTCTTGGAACCAACCATTTAAGATGGATGATTTGCATTTATATTTTGGATATATGTATACCCTTTTCCAAATTAAATATGGCGATGAAATACCATTTCCTTCAAATGGTATATTTTGGTGTGCACAACTCGCTTCTAACTGTTTAGATTTATAGGTACCCTTTCACAAATTTTGGGGGTTGCACATCAATCCCTTTAATGGTTGGTTTTCCTGTGGAGGTAGTATAAACAGACTTATGTAAACCCTGTGATTATTTATTTATATATATATACGTATTGATTACTCACTAAGTGTTTAAACTGTATATAAAGATGGTGAGTGTACTGTGTGTTTAACTCGACAGGTGTATTTGTAACTATGTATATCTATGCACAGGCAGCTTATTCATGTAACTTTAGTTAGTTAGTCATTTACTAATGCTCCATCCCCTGTATGCCTTTAAATTCTAATTAGCAATTCACCAATGAAATGAAAGCATTAGGTTGAAAAGGCGGTTTGTTTTAAAAGTTTTTAGGGACTATGATTACGGCGTTTTGTGCCGAAACATGTTAGTCTGCTTAACTTCAGGGATGTTTTATCCCCTCTCTCAATATGTTTTAATTTGACTTAATAAAGTTTATTACTTTTAACTATACAAGGTGCCTGGTAATATTTCTCTTTTTTTTCTGCTTGGACTTCTCTTTTGCCACTACCAGGCACCTGGCTGCTTTTGCCGGCTGGAGGTGCGGACCAAAGACTAAAAAGACCAAAGAAACAAGCTGATCAATGGTGTAGCATCCCGCTATATGGACACACAAGTTCCCCTATACCCGGTACATTTTACCTCAGATCTACAGGATTCTTCACATTTGATTGCGGATCTTGTTCCTTCGATCCTACCGTACTACGTCAGAGGCTCGACTCCCCACAAGGACCAATCGGGGAGGAGTGGTGGGACACACCCAAGGCTGGAACACAGACAGCGTTCGCTCCGCTAATGGTGGACGGGCTGGGACCCGGTGAAGCGCACATTAAAGACTCCCAGGCTGCCGGAGATAATTCTCATTTCCGCGTGTAGTGGACGGGTTGGTTCCCGGTGTAAGACGGCAGCTGGTGAGTGAAATTGGCTCTGAATACTCTGAGACTGTTCGTGTTCTATATATACTTGCCCTTGAAACACTATATATATATATTTTTTTGCATCTATTACCTAAGTACCGGGTATTGGGGTTGTCTATGAGCGATACCTGCTCAGGATTGCTGTACCTACATTTTCTGGTAAACTTTACTTAAACTGGTCTGCATATTACACTCCAGGAATGCGGGGTGCTGCTAAGTTATTTAACTATATGATTGACTGAAACATTTATATAATGGATACATGACCCTGCAAGATATACTAAGCATCATTATTTGGCATCCATACTATATATATGTATATTAGTGACAATATAGGTTAGGTTCCCCCCCTTATTTTGTTTTCTTTATTTAGGTAGTCCGACATTTTACTGTACACGGGGGGGCTGTGTTTAATGTTACAATGGGCTGGTAAGTCTAACCAACTATGTTAATATTATTGGAAAAAAAACTTTCTTCCTAAAGCCTTTAGATAGTTTTGTTATTTTGATATAAGCTGAGGTCAGGGGAGGACTGTGAAGTTTAGGATAATAGAAGATATGAATCTATTGGATGGTAGTTGTCTACGTATAATGGTCACATATTGCAACTAATAGAGTACTGGAACTGCAAGCCTTATGCCGCGGGGTATTGGGCCCATGTCCATGCGGGAGACTAATTACTTCTGAAAACTTGAGTTCATATCACTCCACTGACTGTTATACGTCACTTCATATCCAGATAGACATACCTCTCTGCCAATTTCATTTTGATGTACCATACATTTATATATGATCCACCACCAATATACAGCCCGCTAAGTATACTGTTCAGCTCCTACCTAGTTTTGACCCTACTATACTTGGTCCTAGTAGAGGCTAATTACCTACAATACTTGTTTCATCGGACCTAGTATATCATAGCCCCCCCCATACCCCTGAGTTCACTTCGAGAACATAAGGTAAGTGTAACCCTGGAACTACTCCCCCAAATCACTATGAAACTTTAATATTGCAGCATAGAAGCATATTTTCATTTAAAAGTTCATTTAAATTGGTATTTGTTTGAAAAATTTATTTTTATTTCTTGAATATTCTAAAACCCTTTGATTCTAATACTACCATTCCCTAATGTTCCATATTTCTACTATACAAGGTTTAAGATTATGCGTGGGAAATAGTCCAGGTACTAATATTAAAAAACTGAGATCTTTTCGCATATGCTTCTTCACATATATTTCCCCTACCTTTCTAATTTTGATGTTACTATTCCCAAATAATTATACTGCCCTTGTTGCTGGTCCAAGAATCTGTTACAACTCTATTAAAAATAAGAGGTTAGCCACTGATTGTATAGGTTTTCTATTTTGACACATACTTGTGCATATGTCTGTAGAATATTATGACCGTCTATGTAATCATTATGTAATCCAACCTCAAAATCAATGTGCGTTATGTGGATCCAAAAGACAGATTTTACTGACAATACTGTTTATATGTTTACAATTGCTTATGTCCATAACTGAACTATAACCTTGTTGTTCTTTATTCCTTTTGAAACCTCAATAAAAACACAATAAAAAAATAAATTAAAAAAATTAAACGATCTTACCGGAATCTGCGCCATGGAACAGGAACACGGCCCTTCAAGTGTGACAGATAGTAGCGTCACTTCTGCCATGGACTTGAGAGAAGAAAGCAGGCAGCGAAATTCGTTAACGCTGATTGCTTGTGAAGCTGTTAATCTGAGTCGGGATGGTTTCGCAGGAAGAATCTTCCTGCATCTCCGGACTCTAACTTTCATCCATGCTCTCACTAAGAGGCTGACAGGACTACTTAAAAAACTCCAGTCCCATTCCGAAGAGTACTACCCTCCATAAGAGACTAACGAAAACAAATTCTGACACTTCTCTGCCAACCTCCTGGGACGAAAGGCAAAGAATGACTGGGGGATGGGGGACGTGGAAGAGGTATTTGAGCCTTTGGCTGGGGTGTCTTTGCCTCCTCCTCGTAAGTAATGAATGCAGCTGTTGACTCTTTCCGTTTAAGAAAATAGACTATTCCAATTATTAAAAAGTTCAAAGAAACGGAGACACATGCGGCATTGACTTTCCACACAAATATGCAAAATCAGGCAGTCAGTGCTAAAACGTTACCTCTGTTCAGAGTGTTGCAGTGACGTTTCCTCCGTGCATATTGTTATCACATTCTTATATTAGGATAGATCATACTCCATGACAATCTCTCCCCAGTCCTGGGTTTTAAACTTTTTTTGTTCCCTCTTTTGTTAATTCTATTTTACTATTAAATCTGGCAAGAGTATTGTGAAATCCCACAAGATCACAGTAAAGCAAAGTGTGAAATTTGAAGCACTGACAATACTGATTAGCTGAAGGATAACGGTTTAAAGACCACTTATTCTATGGAGTTGAAGATATCTTTTCACATAGATGTTCATGTGATATTTTCTAGTCAGCTTTTTTACAGACATGAGCTATCATTTTAAGTGATTTAGCATATGGATAACATGCCCCTTTTAATAACTGATGTAGATATAAATGAATACTCACTTTGCAAACCGCTGCTTGCAAGATGGCATCAAAGCAACCCTCTGGCGCATCCCTGTTCCTCGATACCCGTTGCTTCTGGACCATAGCATTGAAATTGTTTACTTTGTCCGTGAGAGAGAGAAGATGGCGAAATCCAAAGGATGGAACACAGTTTGGAAAGGGTTTGTAACTGGGAAGTAGTAGATAATAGAAGCAAATTAATATACCCCTGGTAAGTCATACTTTAGAACTTTTATTACAGGAACATAATACTCAACATGTGACTTCCACGTGTAATTATGCATATTAAAAACAATCATTATTACTTTCATTATTTATTCCTACAATCTGCCTCTGAAAACTGGGTTTTATTTTTGACTCCCCCCCCCAAGCAGCTGGAGCACAAACTGCAGATTTCAGAATCCTCACTTTACAACATTCAATACATTGATTGGTCGTTCAGTATAGTAGCCAATTTATAACTGTCCCTCAGAGAAGGAGTTAAGAGGATTTTTAAGTGTATGTCCCTGAACTGCAAAACAATATGGCAGTTTTAACAATTTTTAAAACATTTATGGCCAGATTACAAGTGGAGCGCTAATTAAAGCTCTGGCTTGAGCATTAACTGCTAAAAGTTCACCTTTTTGCGCTTGTCGGGTTGCACTCATATTAGGAGGTGAAAGTAAAATGTTTTCTCTCGTGCGCTAACCCGATGAGTGCAAAAAGCCGAACTTAGAATATTGCGTGTGTGTTCACGTATTTCCCCATGGAAGTCAATGGAGCAAAAAAAGTGAGGAAAAAAACACCCCACTCTTGCGCAAACCCAATCGCATATTCTTATTTGCACTAAACAGACATGAAAATATGAATATTTCACATTCCAATGTTCTTCACATAGAATATATTCATTAATACATATTTCTACATATATTTTGTTTTGTACAATATATTATATATATATACACACACAGATATATATGGAAATATGTATTTAAAAATATATATTACATATTCCGCTATGTGCTGAACATTAGGATAAAATATTTACAGTAAATACATAATTAAAATCTTTATTAAAAATGAATATTGCATTGTTTTCAAGCTTTCATCTACTTAATTTCTATATATATCAAATGCTTTTTGTGACACTTTTTGTTTCACAAAATAGTTAACCAAAGCTCTAAGGTCATGGTAATCATTCTAGTGTAAATCGCGATTGCGCTGAAGCGATTGTGTTTACTTTCAACTCATAATACCAGCGATAAACCAGAAGAGCGCAAACAACGGCAATAAACCCCTTATCACTTGCACGCAAACGTTAGCGCTCCACTCATAATCTGGTCCTTATTTCTATAGTTTGAGTCATTATTGTAAACGATTAATGCCTTAGGGAAATAGACCTTATCATGTTTTGTTTTTTTAATTAGAATTTACCTTTTATAGTGAATGGCAATACTGTCTATGGATTTCATTTGTAGCACTGAGATTTATTTTTATTTTTTATTTGGAAGACAGTAACATTAGTGCCAGGTGTACCATTAAAGGGACATGAAAAAAAATATTTCGTCATTCAGAGAGAACAGGACATTTTTTAAAAAAAGTTTGACTGATGTAATAAAGATATAACAATCAAAAGAATATATAACATAAAATCAATTATAACTCTATGAAGTACAATAGAAAGCATGCCATTTTAAACAACTTTCCAATTTATTTCTATAATCTAATGTGTTCAATTCTCTTGGTATCCTTTGTTGAAAAGCATATGTAGATAGCATCAGAGCTGCTGAATAGTGGCTGCACATGTATGCCTTGTGTTATTGGATCACCCATGTGCATTGCTGTCTCTTCAACAAAAGATACTAAGAGAAGGAATCAAAATAGATAATAGAAGTTGATTGGAAATTTGTTAAAAATGGTAGTCTCTATCTAAAACATGAAAGAAAATAATTGGGTTTCATTTCCCTTTAAGTATCAGAAGCATTACTGACTTGTATGTAATTGTGCTTAAAGTCGATTACGTCACCAGAAAGGCTCACCCATTAGGATCTCAGTAATAACTTAAATAAAGTTATATTGTAGTTATAACTCTAAGGGAACTTGAGATGCACTGTGCTGACACACTTTGTCTGTAAATCAACCCTTTAAATGCTGGGTCATTTGTTTCTATTATACTTTTGCCCAAGTCTAAAAATAAACATAACCAAATATAGAGAAAAAGCAGTAGCGTGCAAAAAAATGTGAATTTGTCTTTTTTGAACAACCAACAAGGTAGACAGCATTGTAAAAATATAAAATGTTAAATACATTTTTTTTAGAGCCTTAGAAACTAATTATGTTTCAATTGTAATCTTGCCTGTACTAAGCAAATATCACTGGTCAACAAAGGGGTTAAAGAGATAGAGTTCCCAAATATTGATTAAAGGGACATGAAACCCACATTTTTTCTTTCATGATTCAGATAGAGAATATAATTTTAAACAACTTTCCAACGAAACATCAATTTTAAACAACTTTCTAGGAAAGCCCAGGAGCAGCAAAGAACCTAGGTTCTACCTTCTGATTGGAGGCTGCATATATATACCAATTTTCATTGGCTCACCCATGTGTTCAGTCAGCAAAACAGCAGTGCATTGCTGCTCATTCAACAAAGCATACCAAGAGAATGAAGAAAAATTTATAATAGGAGTAAATTAGAACGTTGCTTAAAGGGACACTGAACCCAATTTTTTTCTTTTGCGATTTAGATAATTGCTTAAAATTGCCTGCGCTTTCTAATTTACTCCTATTATTAATTTTACTTCGTTCTCTTGCTATCTTTATTTAGAAAGGAGTCATCTATGCTAAGGAGCCAGACAATTTTTGGTTCAGACCCTGGACAGCACTTGTTTATTGGTGGGTGAATTTATCCACCAATCAGTAAGAACAACCCAGGTTGTTCACCAAAAATGGGCCGGCATCTAAACTTACATTCTTGCTTTTCAAATAAAGATACCGAGAGAATGAAGAAAATTTGATAATAGGAGTAAATTAGAAACTTGCTTAAAATTGCATGCTCTATCTGAATCACGAAAGAAAAAATTTGGGTTCAGTGTCCCTTTAAAACTGCATGCTTTATCTAAATCATGAAAGAACATTTTTTTTTGGTTTCATATCCCTTTAAGTGTGCATTTTTCATTTAATAGCATGTAAAAATGCTTAGTACACTTAACCCTATGGGAGTTCCACCTGTACTGCTTCTTTCATCTTACAGCCCTTTGCCAGCAAATAAATTGTGTCTGTATTTATTCAGTAAGACAATGATCTTCAAAGTGCTCTAATGTCTTCTGATTGGATAAAGACATTACAGCCACTTTTATTTTTTTATATCCTGGCAAAATACGATCCTGTATCAAATAGCCCTAACATCATTTGGATAATGAGTTACTAACTTTTTCATTAGAACAGCAGATTATATAAATGAAGACTATGCATATTTATCATGTAAAAGTGTATCCAAATTATTGGATAGCAGAAGTTTGCCGATACACCATATTACTTGCTTGGAACATCTAAGCATCTGTAAAGCTCTTAGGGCATCTGGAGTGGGGGTTGAAAGAAAACCTTAAAGCAAGTTAAAGGTAAAGCAAATCATTCAGAAGGTGGTATCATTCATGACATGCTGGCCCTATCTAAGCCTAACTATTTAATTCTTTCAGATCAAGTTCAGCAAATTGTGGCCTGAAGCCAAAACTAGCAGACAACACAAACACAGGCTTGTCTCCCAAAGATATGTGATATGCACTTCTGGAGGTTTCTTTAGGTCAGATACCAAATACTTGTTAACAAAAATTAAATTTACTTTAATGCTTTGCATAAACAATACTTTATTTTACATTATGTTGTCATGAAGATTTGAGCATTGTTTGGTACAAAGCTGAAAAAGTGCAGCTAGTGTTTCTTAGTGGAAATGCTTTAAATGGAGTGCACCCTGCAGAGCGTTTCTGAAATTCACACAGACGTAAATCACCATAGAAACCTGCCCCAGGTTAGATGCACCTGCCCAGTGAACACTGAAATGTCTACCTATTTCATACATTAACATCAGATGAGGGTGTACCTAAGTTCAGGTGCTAGCAAAGCAGATTATTCCAGTTATATTATATAAAATTATATGTTATAAAGATATTGACTCACAGCTAAGAGGGAAATATATATCTATATACCTATATGAAAATATCTATCTATATCTACACCAGTTAGCACTAACTGGACTTCAGAGGACTTCAAAATTATTTATTTGTTCAAATCCGTGACATTTCTGGATCGCACAGTGTCCCTTCCTCAGACCAACTGAATGGCTCACATCCAAGTTTTTAAATACCCTTAGACCAGAACACACCCAATCAGCCCTTTACAATTCCCTTGTTATCATGAGACTCTAAACAACAAATTACCACTTAAACACAACAATCCTCTCATCACCCATTTAAAACATTTGGGACTGGTTTTCACCCTCTCTCCCCCTTGACAGACTTTATTAGCAAATTTGTTATTAATGTTAAAGCGATCACTTTGCTCCAACAAAGTGGCCTTGCCGCAATATACGTTATGTTCACTACAGTTTCTTATTATAACTAGCCTGCATTACATATTTGCTCACTATCACCCACTTGTCCAAACTCTATGAACCTATTCTTCATCTCAATTAGCTGTTCTGTGCATCAGGACTGTTGTGGATCACACACTCGAATTTTGCTTCTTTTTTTTTTAATATTCCTACATAGAGCAGGAAGGTGGCAGCCAGTAGCATGGAGAATGGTGTTCCAATCCGTTCCTTTAAGGAACAGGGTCATCATTACTGTACTGAGGGTACTACATGGTGTGTGCCACTTCCATTGGTTTAATTCAGTTTTAATTTTAATATGTATGTTTAAACCCAAAAATATTATTTCATGATTCAGATAGAGCATACAATTTTAAACAACTTTCAAATTTACTTCTATTATCAGATTTTCTTCGTTTTCTTGTTATCCTTTGTTGAAAAGCAACACTTTTGCAACAATGTTATAATGATTTTTAGGAATGGGGGTTTATGTCCATTTAAGGATGTTTCTCACAGCATTGATATTAATGGGATGGTTCTCTGACCTATCCTCTTGATGGTAAAAGTAGTATATACGAGTAAATAGCGTTTGGATAAGTGGGTGATAGTGAGATGTAATGCAGGCTAGTTTTAATAAGAAACTGTAGCGGACATAACATATATGGCGGCAAGGCCACTTTGTTGGAGCAAGTAGTGTTAGGATATTAATTATTTGAGTCGTTTCATTGATTTAATATAATAGTTGAGGTTTGAGGCTGAACAAACATTAGGTTGCTGGTTCAATACAAAATGACACAATCTGTTTATTAGATAAATTAATGCCCCTTTAATCAGGATTCTATAGCTAATATATTAGTTTAGTAGAGGGACAAATAACACAGTGTTTCTTGCAACACGATAATGGTTAGAAGAACAGATACCAAGTATGGGAACGAATAGGGTTTAAAAGTATAATGTTATGTAATGCCTATATTGGGTCCGGTAGTGTACAGACCAAACACACCATGTTACTGTAAGTTCGAACTTAAGATGTGATTGCCCTTCAAGCCAACTGGAGAGGCGCGGTTCATTACATTTTTCTGACACACTCCTAGTGATAAAATTGGCTTAGCATTACGTAGAACGGCTCAACGGGTGACAGATTAATGATGCTTGTACCCCGCCAAACAAATGGTAACCACGAGGTGTCGTTTATCAACACATTGATGTCATGATAGACAGGATATGCGGCGTGAAATTATGTAATCAGCTGTGGTTACTGATATACGGCAAGCTACTATAAATTGCTTTGTAAGTGATTTAACATTAATAACCTTGCAGAGAGATACTGATGACCAATTTGCTAATAAAGTCTAGGGGGAGATAGGGTGAGAACCGGTCCCAAATGTTTTAGATGGGTATTGAGAGGATTGTTGTGTTTAAGTGATGATTGGTTGTTTAGAGTCACGATAACAAGGGAATTGTAAAGGGCTGATTGGGTGTGTTCTGGTCCTAGGGTGTTGTAAGTCTTGGATGTGAGATTGATCTGAGGAAGGGACAGAAATGTCAAGGATTTGAACAAATAAATAATTTTGAAGTTGGCTGAAGTCCTGTGAGTGCTTACTGGTGGAGGTATATATATATATATATATATATATATATATATATATATATATATATATATATATATCGTGGCTGATGAGAGATGGTGAGAGTGCATCTGCAGTGGACTGTGCGTGCGTGCTTGTGTGCGCGTGTGTGTATATATATATATATATATATATATATATATATATATGCACACACACATATATACATACATACATATACACACACACACACACATATATATATATATATATATATATATATATATATATATATATTTACACATACAGTACTGTGCAAAAAAAGATTTTATGTTTTAGCAATGGTATAATGAATGACAATTTATAATTATTTCTCAGTCTCTTTATTAGAATACAATCAGAATATATATATATTCAGAAAATAAATTAAAAATAAATTAAAAAAAGCTTCTATAGGCTTAAGTGGCAAGTATTTAATGTGACCTCCCTTTACACTTGAGCAATAGCAGGAACCTGGCTCTCATAAACCTAAATGGAATGGACCCCTAATTAATATCATTGCTATCACTTGTATTTGTCCTACTATTTTATGTCAAAATGACTTCTGTGAAAAAGGTCTATTACACCAGGTTTGTGCAAGACATGCTTGAGCATTACATACACATGTGGCATGAGTTTAATTGGAAGCTTGCTAATAAGAACAAGTTTCAATCATATCATTGCATTCAAAATGCCAAAGATCACAGAATTTGACAGACATAAAATCATACTTTTGCATCAGCAAGTCCACTCTCAAAGGGAAGTCAGCAAACAAACAAACTGGATACTCAAGATGTGGTATTCAAGCGGTTATAAAGAAATTTGAGGAATCAGGAGAGGTAAAAAAAATCTCTGGAAGGCCAAGTAAACTTTCAAAATCTGATGAGAAGTTTCTCAGTGAAAGTTTCTCACCAGAAGAAGTCCAGCAAGGACCTGGCTCAGCATCTGGCAGCTTCATCGGGATGCCAAGTTGACCCTTCTAAAGTCTGAAGAAGCTTGATTAGGAATGGTCTTTGTGGAAGGGTAGCAGCCAAGAAACCAATTTTTCAGAAGGGGAACAGGATAAAAAGGTTAAGATATGCTAAAGCTCACAAAGATTGGAATGAAGATCAGTGGAAAAGAGTATTACAGAGTCACAAATTCAAGTTTGAAATTTTTGTGTCCAATCGTCTACAATATGTGAGAAGAGCGGAGAGAAATTGTAGAATGAGTGCTTGTGGCCTTCAGTGGAACATGGTGGAGGGTCTGTCCTGGTTTGTGCTGCATTTCTGACAATGATGTTGGTGATATTTTCAGAATTGATGGGATCATGAATGCTGAAAAGTACAGACAGGTTTTAATTCCTCATCCCATTCCTTCTGGAAAGCACCTGGTTGGCAATGGTTTTATTTTTCAGCATGATAATGATCCCAAGCACACTGCTAATGCAGTGAAGTCATATTTGGAGAGAAAAACAGCTGATAAAACACTGACAGTCAAGGAAAGGCCTCCCAAAGTCTAGACCTGAATATTACAGAGGCAGTATGGGATCAACTGGACAGAGAAAGAAATAAAAGACAACCTAAATCTAAAGAAGTACTCTGGGAAGTGCTGAAAAAAGCCTGGTATAATATACCAGAAGATTACTTCTGAAAACTTCAGGACAGTCTCCCCAAAAGAGTTCAAGATGTGCTTAGTGCAGGGGCGTATTTATCCCTAGGCCAACAAGGCCAGTGCCTAGGGCGGCAGATTTGGGGGGGCGGCAAAGTGGCACTTTCAACTGCATAATTTTTTTTAATTTTTTTCTCCGGTAAATTTAAAAAAAATGTTTTCGTTCTGCTGTCACGTGAGCCGGCTTTTTGCCGAGGTCACGTGACGTTTTCCTTACTTCCGCTGCCCGCCTTCCTAGACTGTTAGCCGACTTGCCGCACATTGGAGGGAGACATGCACGTGCTCACATGATCTCCCTCCCAGGGCAGTGAGGAGCGGCTGTGAGGACTGACGTGCATGATTGCAGCAGTGAGTAGTCAGTGTGAGTGGGATCGTCGGCATCGCAGCAGATCAGACAGGCGTCAGGAGGAGTCTCAGGACAGTCACCGGAGGCCGGAGCAGAGAGGACTGGTGAGGAGGGAGGGGGTAGCAGGGCAGGGGTGACCAGGCGGGAGGACTGGTGGTGAGTAGGGGGGCGGAGGTGATGAGCGTGCCGTGCCAGCAAGCTTTGTTATGATATTGATAGAGGGGACTGAAATGTAATTTGCCGATATCATACAACTCCCTGACAGCTAAGGACTTTCCCTCAAATACAGTTTACTACACTCTTCGGACTGAAAATAAACAAGTTGCTAACTTTGGGGATTTACACGATAAAGATCTAATGTGTTGTACTTTTTGGTAATGTGTACATTACAGGTGGATGAAAAAGCTGAACTACCAAATTAACACGTATTTGTGTTCCCTCAAACTAATCTCTTAGCTGTGTGACTGATAATATCTCCATTTGTGCGTTAGGGGTTTATTACTATAAGTGGTAAACAAAGTGATGCGCTTTTTTTCTCCCTGGTTTACTTCATATTTATGTCTCATTGGTTCTTAAACAAAAAATATTGATTGTGTCTTTAGACCCAATGTGCATAATTTAGATTTTGACATAGCAACTTCTTTAACTGTCATGAAAGGAGCAATAATTATGTTTTATTAAGCGTGTTATGAATACATTAACCCATAGTTCCTAGTTAGTGTGCACTTTTTAAGCATCCTTTTTCACCTAGGAGAGTTTGGTAAATACTTCCCTATTGCATTTTCCCTCTAGTGAGGAAAGTTAGTGAAAGAAATGGTCACATAGGATGCTTGGGAGGGAGCTCATAGGAAACCATGCTTGATGTTTGCACTGTGCACCCAGGCTGAGCTCTTTCAACGTGAAGTTAATACAACAGCAGCTGTGTGGAATGTTTTTTTTCCCCTTTGGTGCCTTACCCAGATTATGCTCTGAAATCAGAAATATTCCTTAACTCTTTAACTGTTTTCAGATCTGTCCATGAAATTAGTGTAGTTTTATGTATTTTGTGGTCTCTAAAATAGTTTTGTTCTTATCAACCTGCTAGAGCTCCCAAATGGATTTGTGTAACAAGGCATACTTACTGTTAGTTTCATATTTCATTTAAACAAATTTAACTAGTTAAATATATATGTATGATGTTTTTCCATATGAGCAGTCTTGTAGTTTAAAAGCATACATGGTCAACATGATATGAACCAATATGGTTCATATGATTAAGATATAGTATATAATTAAAAAACAAACAAACACACTTTTTATTTATTTTCTATTATCATATGTAATTCATTCTCTTGGTATCCTTTTTTGAAAAGTAGTCACAGTGGCATTCTTGTAAAACGACTGCCACATAGTGCTCCAGACACCTGCAAGCTTTCATACCTAGATATTCTCTTCAACAATAAATACCCTGAGTACAGATTCAATTTGATAATAGAAGTAACTTGGATATTTGTAAAGCTGTATGCTTAAAGGTAAAGGAAACCCCATCATTTTCTTTCATGATTTGGATAGAACATGCAATTTAAAAAAAAACAACTTTCCAATTTCTTCTATTATAAAAGTTTCTTCATTCTCTTGTTATCCTTTGCTGAATGAACAGCATTGCACTACTGGAAGCTAGGTAAACACACCTAGTTAGCCAATCAGAAAAGACAAATGTGTACAGGCACCAATCAGCAGCTAGCTCCCTCTAGTGTAGGATATGTGTTATTCTTTTTCAACAAGGGATACCAAGAGAACGAAGCACATTTGAAAATAGAAGTGAAATTAAAAGTGTCTAAACATTACATGCTCTGTCAGAATCATGCAAGTTTTTATTTTTGACTTTCCTATCCCTTTAATCTTAATTATGAAAAGCAACACATTGTGTATCATGTCCCTTTAACACCAGGTGGTAGACTTACAACACTCAACGCCATAACCTTTTAAGAAGCCACCCAGATACCAAAATATGTTATGGGCAAAAAAGGCTTAAAACCTGGGGGGGGTGTAGGGGGGGCAGCAGAATTGTGAGTGCCTAGGGCAGCACAAAACCTAAATACGCCCCTGGCTTAGTGCCAAGGGAGAAAAAGTCAGAAATACTGACTTTTGCTTGAAGAAGCAATTTTGTTCTGAAAATTGTGTTTTTTTTATATTTTGTGTACATATTTCCTGTATTTTCTGTTTGTATCTTAATAAAAAGAGACCGAAAAAATAAATATGGATGGTCATTAAAAATTTGCTAAAACAACAAATCTAATGGTGGCCTAATACTTTTGCACAGTACTGTATGTATGTATATATATATATATATATATATATATATATATATATATATATATATATATATATATATATATATATATATATATATACATACATACATACATATATATATATATATATATATATATATACACACATACATATATACACACACACATATACACACACAGTATCTCACAAAAGTGAGTACATCCCTCACATTTTTGTAAATATTCTATTATATCTTTTCATGTGACAACACTGAAGAAATCACACTTTGCTACAATGTAAAATAGTGAGTGTACAACCTGTATAACAGTGTAAATTTGCTGTCCCCTCAAAAAACTCACACAGCCATTAATGTCTAAACCGTTGGCTAATTGGGCCCAATTAGCCATTTTCCCTCCCGGTGTCATGTGACTCAGTGTTACAAGGTCTCAGGCGTGAATGGGTAGCAGGTGTGTTCAATTTTGTGTTATCGCTCTCACACTCTCTCATTCTGGTCACTGGAAGTTCAACATGGCACCTCATGGCAAAGAACTCTGAGGATCGGAAAAAAAGAATTATTGCTCTACATAAAGATGGCCTAGGATATAAGAAGATTGCCAAGACCCTGAAACTGAGCTGCAGCACGGTGGGCAAGACCATACAGCGGTTTCACAGGACAGGTTCCACTCAGAACAGGCCTCGCCATGGTCGACCAAAGAACTTGAGTGCACATGCTCAGCGTTATATCCAGAGGTTGTCTTTGGGAAATAGACGTATGAGTGCTGCCAGCATTGCTGCATAGGTTGAAGGGGTCGGTGGTTAGCCTGTCAGTGCTCAGACCATACGCTGCACACTGCATCAAATTGGTCCGTATGGCTGTCGTCCCAGAAGGAAGCCTCTTCTAAAGATGATGCACAAGAAAGCCTGCAAACAGTTTGCTGAAGACAAACAGACTAAGGACATGGATTACTGGAACCATGTCCTGTAGTCCAATGAGACCAAGATAAGCTTATTTGGTTCAGATGGTGTCAAGCGTGTGTGGCGGCAACCAGGTGAGGAATACAAAGACAAGTGTGTCTTTCCTACAGTCAAGCATGGTGGTGGGAGTGTCATGGTCTTGGCCTGCATGAGTGCTGAGGGCACTAGGGAGAGGCTGCTTCTTGGGTGGTAACTAGCCATAGAACAAGCTGTTCGTTCTCAGGTTGAGAGCTTCTCTCTTTTTATTTATGCAAATTATGACTCTTAGGGAGGTCTCCCTAAGTGCGATACGGGAATCCAGACGTGGACCCGTTTCTCAGTGTGCCTAGAGAGATATGGCTGCACCTCACTGACGAGGCCCACAATAAGCTGAACCATACATCTGGGGTTTTGCCGTTTCTCTTGTTCAGAGAGGGATTGCCTGGTATTTCAGGGCTGGATTGTACTGTTAAGTCAGGATCAGACCGATATGCTACAGGAAAGTTCTTCTCTGTGAAAGGCACATGTTGAGCATAAAGAGGCTGCTTATTGGGTGGTAACTAGCCATAGAACAAGCTATTATGCTATTGTTCGTTCCCAGGTTGAGCGCTTCTCTGTTTTTATTTATGCAGGTACTAGGGAGCTACAGTTCATTGAGGGAACCATGAATGCCGACATGTACTGTGACATAATAAAGCAGAGCATGAGCCCCTCCCTTTGGAGACTGGGCCACAGGGCAGTATTCCAACATGATAACGACCCCAAACACACCTCCAAGTTGACCACTGCCTTGCTAAAGAAGCTGAGGGTAAAGGTGATGGACTGGCCAAGCATGTCTCCAGACCTAAACACTATTGAGCATCTGTGAGGCATCCTCAAACGGAAGGTGGGGGAATGCAAGTTCTCTAACATTCACCAGCTCTTTGATGTCGTCATGGAGGAGTGGAAGAGGACTCCAGTGCAAACCTGTGAAGCTCTGGTGAACTCCATGCCCAAGGGGGTTAAGGCAGTGCTGGAAAATAATGGTGGCCACACAAAATAGACACTTTGGGCCCAATTTGGACATTTCCACTTAAGGGTGTACTCACTTTTGTTGCCAACGGTTTAGACATTAATGGCTGTGTGTTGAGTTATTTTGATGGGACAGCAAATTTACACTGTTATACAGGCTGTACACTCCCTACTTTACATTGTAGCAAAGTGTGATTTCTTCAGTGTTGTCACATGAAAAGATATAATAAACTATTTACAAAAATGTGAGGGGTGTACTCACTTTTGTGAGATACTGTGTGTGTGTATATATATTTTATATATATATTATATATATATATATATTTTATATATATATATACACATACACACACACACATACATATACACACACACATACATATACATATACATATATATATATATTACACACGCACAAAGATATATATATATGTGTGTGTATTTATGTGTATATGTGATTATATGTATCCCTTTTTAACCTTATATCCCTTTTTAAACCTTTTTTTCAATATTAAACCAAAATATTTTTTTTTGTTAAAAAGTGTATATATGGGTGTAAAACTTTATTTTATTTACCATGGACTTGTAATATCAAGTTGAGAGCTAATGTTAGTGGGGTCCAGTGATACTTCTTATCACATCCAACGCTAGCATTAGTGTGCCACTTGTAATCTGTCCCTTTAAGTTTACTGATTTAAATTGTTTAGCCAGTGTCAAAACCACATGGCACTAAAAGATATTAAGAAGAAGGTAACTGATTATGTATTAGCAGTGAGTGAGGCTACAATAATTATTTTAGTAAGGACTATGGTGTACCCTCCTATTCATACTCACCCAGTGCAAGGATTGTTTTGATTTTTGGGTGCAGTGTAGGAGAAGGGAGAAACATTCTTATCCACAAAGGATCCAAAGCCTAGACGGAAGTTGCTAGTCAACTTCTTCATCTCTGCTGCCAGCTTAGTTCCAAGGTTCCGGATGGTATCTAAATCATCTTTCATGGATAATGACAAATCCATCAGGTAATACAGATCCACAGGGTAGTCCTCCACCTGCCGCACATCCACTCTAAAAGAGACTTCAGCACCTGTAGGCAAGAGACCAAAAGCATCTCATATAACAGTAACATTCAGATTTATCTCAAGAAGTTATAATGGCTTTCCTAGCTTTTATGCTTTTCTAATAAGTTAAAAACTTTTTTTCTATTAGACTAATTTGTATTTTTTTTTAATAAATTAGGATCTAAAACAAATTGTTATCATTCTACCATACATAAAACTGTTTATTCTTAAACAAGATCTAACGAGTAACAAGGGGGTTGATTCCAATCTTACCAAAAATCTCATTTGATATAGGAAAACTAGGATTGACTGTGGTTAATTATTCCCACAATAACTGATCTCCAAAATGACATTATTAACAACCAATAATAGATGATTGTGAAAGTTGAAAAAACACAGAAGTGCCACATGGCCCAGTATTGTATGTACTCTTATGATAAAGTGCACAAAATAATTCACTCACATGCAAGAGAGCACCCCCCTTGGTGCAAGTGTTGCAAAACCCCAACAGCAGTGAGGTAAAACCAGGTGAGTTAGTTCCAAACGTCTGTTGAACCATTAAACGTAATGGATGATGGATAAATGATGGTTTGGCAGCAAGTGGTAGGATCAAAGCTTACTTTAATAAGAATATAAAAACAGTAACACATTTCTCAGCTAATACATGGCTGTTTCATCAGGCTTAATAAAATTATAACAATTCACTTGCTATATATAACCAAACACATATTTAAGACAACCATCACCACCTATGGGTGGGTGTGAACCAATACTAAAAGTTGTCATGACAACAAACAACAACAATATCAATGCACATAAGTAAAAAAACAATGTTAAGAACACTATCAGATAAAATATATATTTTATCATCATAACATATAAATGAAATACATAAATACAACCTTGCAGATAATATATAAAACAAATGAGTAATTGATAAATCCCTATTTACATACAAATTTTGTAAATAGTCAAGTGGCAGTTTATTTTTTTAAAAATAGCACTTTAACAGCTCATCAAAAAATCTCCTTATATTTATAAAACATATTTAATCCACCCACCGTGGGCGCTCCAAATCACAAAATCAGGAGCAGCTCATAAAGGAAGTCTAGGAGACACCATGTGATCGGTATATAAAAACAAGGCTTCAAATGTAAAAATGTTCATACCGAACTAAAAAGATACTAAAGCTTTTCGGCCATTGGCCGTAATCATAGGGACATGAGTGTAATCATGGCCAACTACGATAGGGAGTCCCCTCATGAGCGTCATCAAAGGCTCCTCCCCAATTGACGTAATGCTAGGGAAGTGGTTCTGTATAGGATATGCGGTAGAGAAGTAAAGATAAGGGGCGTGAAACAAATCTGTGTGATGACTGAACTCTTGCGTAATCGTGATCTGTTCCCACTATGTGCCTCCTCCTCAGTGCAACATACTTGTCATAATTATACACACACTTAGTATCACACCAGTTCCCTTTCTTCTCATACATTTAGTTACACACTAGTTCCCTTTTTTCCAATACATACACACACTTAGCAACATACTTGTCCTCTATTTTCTAATAAAGATAAGCCACACTAGAGTTTGTATGAATAGAATCAGGTTTAATGGTTCCATCACTTATTGACTAACAGCCCATAGTGTATAACAATACAAGTATTGAATCAATTATCAGTTATAGACATATATTCATCTAGTGATGAACATAGTATAACTAGAACATACAAGTATTTTGCACTGAGGAGGAGGCACATAGTGGGAACAGATCACAATTACGCAATAGTTCAGTCATCACACAGATTTGTTTCACGCCCCTTCTCTTCATTTCTCTACTGCATATCTTATACAGAACCACTTCCTGATTTGTTTTACTTCCCTGCATTACATCAATTGGGGAGGAGGGGAGGAGGGGATGACGCACATGACGGGACTCCCTATCATAGCTGGCCATGATTACACTCACGTCTAATTACCCCTCCAAAAGCTCTTGCTTACTGTTAAATGTCACATTTTCTGGGAGTGAAACTAGTGGCCACCTAGCCATGCCCCTAGATCACCCTGACCTACTCATGGCATTTCCATATCTGCCTGTGTCACCCTACTCAACCCAACCATTAATCATCCCATGAGCATCATGGCTCCCACCGAACACCAACTCTGCCCACGGGTTCCCCCATCTCAGCCTTATCCTTCCAGCCTTGGACTGGATCCAGAGATGTGTGTCCCTGCTGTCATTCAGCACCACCTGTTGCAGCCTCCCTACAAACACTGCTGCCACATAGTGCTCAAGACACATGCATGCTTATGAGCCTGCCTCAGTATGCCCTCCTAGAAATGGACCAAAAGGAAGAGGTACATTTTTTAACAGCTGTAACTTCCATGGGCTCAATTGATCAAGCCCTTCTGTCCACTTTGACTGAAAGTTTCTACAAGTGAACCTGCAATCAGGATTTATCAAGCAGACCCCTGCCCTGTTCTCCCCCTCTTAGGTGGAGAATTTCAATCTCCCCGGTCTCTTCCGACTGGGGAGATTGACAGTTCCTGCCTGCATATGATTAGTTGTGTCGCGGCAGAAGGCGGGTGTGTAAACAAATGCATAGGAATTCTCTGGTGTGCAATGGTAAATGCCAGAGGAGAACCCGGGCAGACAGGGGTGAATATGTACGTCCCTGTCTGCCCGTGTTTGATTAATTGAGACCCATTGTACCTTTACATTTCCAGTTGTTTAAGTGACTGATAACTTCTTAAATATCAGAAGCCAGACAAATCAGTTACTGCAATCCAGATTAACAAGCATTATAAAACAGTATATAATAGAATTTCTGGTACATCAAAACAACTGCTTCAAGATTGAGTCTATTCCGGAAGCACTGAAAGTAAGCATGAAACAGTCAATCACTTGCCAGAGATTCTGATTAAATTAGTTGAATTTGCTCATTTGTAATTTTTTCAGCATTATCTGCCACATCCTTATAAAAATAAATTCTAAGAGAGTAGTTATTCAGAGGCACTTGGAGGAAGGAATGAGATTCCAAGTTAGTTAACAGTAGTCTCATTATCTAGCATACTTCACATTGTAGTACAGCAAAGATTTTCTAAAAATACACAAAATACAGAATTAAAGCCCTCCCCATGACTGAGCAGAAAAAGGTTATATGCTTTTTTTAAAAAAGGAAGCTGAGCTTATGTTGTTTAATGAAGAATGTTTATTTTAGTGTTTATTCAATTGAAAACGGTTGATGATGCATAACAGTATATGCTAATTGATTTCTAAAATATTGCATGTGTGTGCATCATCAAACATTCATGGCAGATAAAGGGTTAGCCACATCACAGACTTTCCCAGAACAGAGCCCCTGAATGTATACATATGTTTATGATTAAACAAAACAAAGAGGTCACCAGTAATAGATTTCACTAGAGATGACAACTAGCACAAACACTGGAACTCATTTTTTCTAGAATACAAGAATTACATTTCATAGTGATTTGACATTTTATCAAACTCTTCCAATTTAAAAGGGATAGTAAACAGGGGAGGCAATCAAAATCCCGAAACTCAAAATCCCTAATACCAAAAGACAGAATGTTGAAATCCAGAAAGATCATAATCCCGAATGTCTAAAATCCCGAAAATCAAAATACAGAAAGAACAAAATCCCTAAATTAAAAAATCCTGAAAATCAAAATCCCGAAAATCAAAATACAGAAAGAACAAAATCCCTAAATTAAAAAATCCTGAAAATCAAAATTCCGAAAATGCAAAATCCCTAAACTTAAAAAAAAACTAGATATATGATGTTCTGTGATGTCCCCTATCATTTTGCCTCCGTCTGGGGGGTTCAAGGGGGGTGAGACTTGTAAACCTCATTCCCCAAGGTTCACTTGGGGTGGATGCTAGAGGATCGGCGGGGCGCCCCCTTGAACCCTGCAGGCAGAGGGGAAAAAATAGTGAAGCAGAGGGAAAAAGATAGTGAATATATGAACTGCAGATTTATTGGGAGATTAGAGAGATAGATCATGGACAATTGCATGGAGTAAGTAACAGCTGGAAGACTTTCACAATCATTAATTATATTTTGAATTCTTGCATCACGACGTATAGCTTCTTTTCTTCTTTTAGGGCGTGGCCCTCCTCTGAGAATGCGTTCGCATTCATTTTCAACGTGGCGCTGCTCTTTTTGAAATTCTTCAATTATGTAGTATACACCAACATGAGCATTCCCTATTAAATGGTCCCATCTTCTGTGCTACGCTTCTACATTGTTTTGGGTATGGGGAAATCTATTTTGAATACTGTCATGTACTGACCACAAATTTGGTGGAAACAATACAGGTGATCGAACAGCAGTACCATTCTGTAAATGTCGTCTAATTCTGCCAAGTACATAATTATTTTCAAACCACTCTATAACTTCACCAGCTTCTTCAGGCATATGTGGCTTTCGTTTATTAAAACCTCCTGGAATCCAGAAATGCCAATGCAGATAATTGCCGCATTTTTAAACTAAAGTTTTCGGCAGTGCCATATTGTGTGGCTATCCCACTTGTCTGAATTTGGCGCCAAATGCATTGGGAAAATCGAAAAAACACACTTTATTGCTAACATCTTTAAATTCACTTTGATAAGCTTTGATTGCACCTAATTCTAAATCTGTCATTTAATTGAAATTGATTTTCTTCTGCAAAGTCCACCAAATCTTCAAATAAGCATTTATAAAGTGCTTCACTTTTTCCATTCATTAATACATAAACAAGTGGATATGTTCTGGAATTTAGTGCTCCAATAGGGGCATGAATTGTATATAGTTGGTAAAAAACAGTGGTGACAGTTTTGAAGGTGTCATCCATTATCCAAAGTGAAGCATGCGCTAGTTTTTCAATGTTAGACTTAGTGCTGAATATAAGAAGTCTGTCTTCTTTGATTGTCAAATCCCTAATTAGGAATTGTTCACCATTTAATGTGTTTTGTAATGTTAGAGGAACTTCTATGCCAGCAAGAGTCCTTTGTTCTGAAGGTCGCTGAGCTTTTCAAATTCTTTGACGAAGGGAATTTGTAGAAGGTAAGTATGGCGCTATTTCTGCAGAAGTTGTACACAATTAAATGATTTGACAGGGGCGATTTCTTGTGTTTTTTGCCTGCGTTTTCACTTCTTGTACAATCTTGTAAACATTTGCTCCACTTGTATTTGGAGATTGGTTGTGGTTGACATTTTTTTTTAAGTATATGCTGTGCATTTGAAAGTCTGGTTATTGCTCGACCGTAGCAACTCAGTGATTTTCTATTTTCACAGGCAAAATAATAATTATCGTTTACACTTTTATCTTTCACCATTAAATAGCCTTGTACATTTAATTTATCAAAGCCTTTTTGTGAGGAAACGACTTCACAGAGATCTTCCATCATTTGTTGTGGTCGCCGGCAAAGATACATTAAGGTAATCTTACAGGATTTCATTGTTTTGGGATTTTGGTTTTCGGTATTTTACAAGTTAGGGATTTTATTTTTTCGGCATTTTAAAATTCGGGATTATGATGTGTCGCCATTTTTAAGTTTCGATATTTAGAACTTCTGGATTTCGGTGTTCGGTCTTTTGTACTTCAGTCTTTTGATATAGACCCAGTAAACAGTATGAGATTGTAATATGAAACTTTTAATTATGTGTAATAAAAAAATGCAATATACTTTCATTATTTATTTTGTCCCCTTTTTCTGTAATTTAATTATAAAAATTGTTGGTTTTCTAAATACCACTGAGTCTCTATAAAGTAATGGATGCTGCCATGTTTGAACTTAAGTTTTTCCTTTAGCGGTTTCCACTGCTGAGACATATTTTTCTTACAGGACTGTGAGCTGAATGTTACTTTAACAACGTATGGTTACAATGGTATGCAAAGTGGTTAAAGGACTAATAAACACAGTACAATAGCGTAATCAATAAATGCATAATAAAGAGACAATGTAAAAGCACTTTTAAAGAGTATTATTTTTTTCTGATAAATGTCAAAGTTGGTTACATTTTTCTTCCTAATGTATCATTGGCCAACCATCAGCCAATCACAAAATGCGTATATGTATAAGTTGTGAATCTTGCACATGCTCAGTAGTAGCTTGTACCTCAGAAAGTATGCATATAATAAATTGTGCACATTTAAATAATGGAAGTGAATTGTTAAGTTGTTTAAAATTGTGTGCTCTATCTAAATCATGAAAGTTTAATTTTCACTTGACTGTACCTTTAATGCTAGAAAAATTAGCATGAGTAAATATTTGCTACCAAGGAAACTCTCAGATTATTACAAAGTGGATTTGAAATGACTAACATGCAAAAAATTGCATTTAAAAGACCACAATACAATACAGGTAGCTTTTGTTTTATGTCAGGGTTTTGTTCCTGAAGGAACTGTTGCAAAAAGGTCTCTACCTAAACACAAGCAAGTAACCTTCCTTCTGAAAAAATCAAACATATACCATTTATGTTATAGATGCCCTCTGTGCAGCGGCATACACCAGTATTTGTACTGTGGCAACACACTTTGCAAGTTTGCAACATAAAAAGTGAGTTGAAAACTTGCAGAGAAGAAAAGGGGATAAAAAGGGACAACTTTGGAATATAAAAAAACAAAAACTTGCTTGCAGAATTTTTTTAAGGGGACAGTGTACAGTTGTTTTTCCTCAATGTTTTTCTAATGACTTGTTATACCAGCTACAGGGTATAAAATGTATGAGAAATTGCTTCTCTGTCTTTTTTTTGTATATGAAAAAGCTGGGTTTGTTATTTTAAACCACAACCTATTAAAATGGGTTGAGCTTGCAGGGAAATAAAATTTCCATATTTTATTACCTTCTGTACACGCACATGCTTTTTTATTATTATCTCTGTCTGTATACCAAAGCTCAATACATAGAGAGAACAATTGGAAATAACATTTTATTTCTTATCTCTCATACCTTCCACTGGAAGTGTGAAAGTACACAGTATAAATGTATATGCATTTTGTGATTGGCTGATGGCTGTCACGTGATACAAGGAGAGGGAGAATTGGATGAAGTTTTAAATGTGCTAAAAAATATTCTACTGCTCATTTTAAATTTAAAGTAAGTGCTATTGCATTGTCTTTACATTGTGTATTTGCCAATCATTTAATTCTGCTGTATTTAGAAGTATAGATTGGGATACCACAGGCAAAAACATCATTTATGCTTACCTTATAAAGTCCTTTCTTTCTGGTTGGTGAGAGTCCACAATGCCATACTGTTGGAAATTCATCACCTGGCCGCCAGGAGGAGACAAAGACAACCTACAGCAAGAGCTTTAATATCCTACCTACTTCCTGTTCCCTCTCAGTATGTTGTATAGCCAAGTATAGGAGGAAGAAGCAAGAAGGATAGTAGGGTAAAGAGGTGCAAACTAGAACTGCAGCCATTAAAGAGACAGTCAAGTCCAAAAAAAACTTTCATGATTCAGATAGGACATGTAATTTTAAACAACTTTCCAATTTACTTTTATCACCAATTTTGCTTTGTTCTCTTGGTATTCTTAGTTGAAAGGTAAACCTAGGAGGTTCATATGCTAATTTCTTAGACCTTGAAAGCCGCCTCTAATCTAAATGCATTTTGATAGTTTTTCACCACTAGAGGGCATTAGTTCATATGTTTCATATAGACAACATTGAGCTCATGCACATGAATTTACCATGGAGACAGCTCTAATTGGCTAAAATGCAAGTCTGTCAAAAGAACTGAAATAAGGGGGCAGTCTGCTGAGGCTTAGATACAAGGTAATTACAGAGGTAAAATGTGTATAATTATAACTGTGTTGGTTATGCAAAACTGGGGAATTGGTAATTAAGGGATTATCTATCTTTTAAAACAACAAAAATTCTGGTGTTGACTGTCCTTTTAAGAATAGACGGTGGGTTTGAGGACTCTTACCAATCAGAAAGAAAGGAATTATTAGGTAAGCATAAATTATGTTTTATTTCTTTGATTTGTGAGAGTCCACAATTCCTTAATGTTAGGAACCATACCCAAGCTGTGAAGTCCACAAAAACTCGGTGGGAAAAATACAGAAAGGCAGGCACCAATTTACCAGAAACTACTGCCTGAAAAAACTTCCTATCAAGAGTTGTTACCACCAAAACAAACACTGCCAAAAGATAATATTTTGAAGGTGTGCAAAAATAACCATGTTGCAGTCTTTAATTTTGATTAACCGAAGTATCATTCTTTGAAAACAGAAGAAAAAGTTGTGTCCTTGTGAAACACCAAATAAGTTGATACAAAGGAAACTGTTATTCCAGTACTCTCCTAACCGAGGAGATCAATAAGAAAAACAATACATTCCAAAATAAAAAATGAATGTACATAGCCTGCATTGAATCAAGAACGGACACTGAAAACCTGAGAATCAAACTCGGGCTCCATTGAGAAGAAATAGAGCTGAAGACCGGTTCAATACAATTAAAACCTGAATATCAGAAAGGCGAGCATTCCAATTCAAATCAGTCAACCTCAGTAATGGCAGATTAAATAGCTGAAGAGAATCTGAAAGTAAGATTGACAAAAAAAGGACTATGCCATGAAGAAGCCTTAGACATCTGGATGAGATTTGCAGACCACATCCTCCGAAGGCAAGCTAATAATATTTCCAAAGTTTTTCACTGCTTGATCCGGACAATCTACCCTCAGTAAAAGCACCACTGGAGAAAATAACTGATAAGACCAAGGAACTGCTATTGCAACTATCAGCTCTACCTGAAGATCTCCAAAATGCATCCCATTTCTGTGAAGCTTGTGGTACAGATGAGATATAGATCAATCTTCCAGAAAAGGCCCAGCAAAATTTGAACTGGGTGAAAATCTTCTGATTGAGAGCCCAGTCAAATGATGAAAGGTGACAAATCAAATATTCAGATTCCTAGAGGAAGACTCCAAAAAAAGATAAAGACTGAAATAATACAGGATGAGTTTCTGCCCAACTCTAGAGGTACCTTTTTCACCACTAGAGAAGTGTGGGTACCACCAATCGAAGAAAAAGAATAAGCAGCCCGAAAAGCTCTAAAGATCGCACAGAGCTCCAAAATAAAATGGAGGCAGTCTCACATCCCCAGCTTGTCAAATCATTCCCTGAAACTGGAATGGGAAATTATCACCAAAAAGAAATGTCCCGAGTACCTTATTCGAAAGATTGTTTAAGACAGGTTAGAGGAGGATCCATTCAGCTAACATGACATGCAAAACGGCAATGAACGAAAGTGGAATACCACAAAAAGTAACAGCATCTAAGGTCGCCACTAAGAGACCCACAACCTCCAGGTTAGATCTTACTAAGACAAATATTGCAACTAGAGTCAAATTTAAATCAACTTTAGTTTGCATAGTTCAGAGAAGCAGCTTCATATAAATATATAGTCTAGGATAGCTCCCTTGCGGACGTGGACAAGGAATCTAGATCACATGTACCTTTCCTTCATGACTGTAAAGAACCACAGTAAATTCTCCCTATGTGCAGACGCCAAAAGAAAAAAAATGGAGCTTGAACAAAAATATCGAACAGGTATGAAGACACCATAAACCCATGTGCCTGATAAACTAAGTTTCCTGAAGAGTCCAAAATATATAAACCTATACATACGTTTATACCAAATTTAGAAATCTGTACATGACATAGGCATTAGTATGTAATATACAGTATATACTTAAGCTTACACACCTATTTTACCTGTCATATGGTCTTACTGACTAGACCACATATAGGGGCATATTTATCAAGCTCCGTATGGAGCTTGATGCTCGCCAGAAACAGCAGTTATGAAGCAGCGGTCACAAAGACCGCTGCTCTATAACCTGTCCGCCTTCTCTGAGCAGGCGGACAGACATCGCCGGAAATCAACCCGATCGAGTACGATCGGGTTGATTGACACCTCCCTGCTGGCGGCCCATTGGCCGCGAGTCTGCAGAGGGCGGCGTTGCACCAACAACTCTTGTGAGCTGCTGGTGAAATGCTGAATACAGCGAGCGTATTGCTCGCCGTATTCAGCGAGGTCTGGCGGACCTGATCCGCACTGTCGGATCAGGTCCGCCAGACTTTCATAAATAGGGGCCATAGACTCACAGGTACACAGAAGATATTTGTAAATCCATGTCCAGAATAAGCAGATGCTGCATATACTTACAAAGATAATACACAATGCTTATCTTTGTATAAGAATTAACTGGTTTGTACTCTTAAACCACAGCCTAATACAATGAGCTTGCAAGTAATATCAGATTTCATGATACACACACTTGCATCCTTACCTTATATTTGGCTGTAAACCAAAACTCAATACTGATGAGAGGGAGCAATGGACAATTAACATCTTATTAATTATCCTGAAACCCCACTGATAGTTTAATTCCTTCTACTGGATGTGATTACATAGGCTTGTCAATAGCCTAGTCTCCAGTATAGACACTTTCAGTATAAATAGTGATTCCACAGGCTAAATCAGTCATTTCAAATGCCGAAATAGAGGTAAAGGAGCTACTTGAAAACAAGTTGATACACTCCAGCGGGTAAAATGGATGATGGAGAACAATTTAGAAAGGGAAACTCCTCTTTGTGTGTGTAAACTGTCCCTTTATTGAGCAGTATCTGCATGAGAAACATATGTGCATATAGATAAATTAACCATACAATAGGAATAAAAGAGATACCAACATATCTTATCTCTAAAAGATCTCCAGTAATAAGGAAAATACAGAGAGATCCTGCATGAGTGCATTTGGATTAAATATGCAAAGTAATATGAATGAAAGGTATATACCTAGATGAGCATATATTATAGTATTAAGTACTTCAAAGTCATAGAACATATAATGTGTTGCATATCTACAAAGACAGAATACTTCATTAGCACTATTATATTAAAGTACTCCGATTACCAGAAGATATTTGGCATAGAAATGCTAGCCAAACTATGTAATAAAACTGAACATACCGCAATATGTAGTGGTGGTAGAACTATAACAGTAAATCACTCTGAATACCAAACTACAATCGCTAGAAAAACAAATTTACTGAATTTCACATACGTTAATATACAGTAGTATTAGACTTATTACAGTAATCCAACTGATTACAGAAATATAAAAAAAAGGTAAAAAGAATGCTAAGAAATCAATCAACTAAATCCTACAAAAAGATGCAGAATATGAACATTGATATAGGAAATAACACTTATTACGCAACCTTATCAGTAGATAAAAAACATAAATTATGCTTACCTGATAATTTAATTTCCATCGTGGGGAGGAGAGTCCACTGCTTCATTCATCACTTGTGGGAAACAAGAACCTGGCCACCAGGAGGAGGCAAAGACACCCCAGCCAAAGGCTTAAATACCTCCCCCACATCCCTCATCCCCCAGTCATTCTGCCAAGGGAACAAGGAACAGTAGGAGAAATATCAGGGTATAAATGGTGCCAGAAGAACAAAAATAAATTTAGGTTCGCCCACCGGAGAACGGGCGTGTGCAGTGGACTCTCCTCCACGCGATGGAAATGAAATTATCAGGTAAGCATAATTTATGTTTTCCATCTAAAGGGGAGGAGAGTCCACTGCTTCATTCATCACTTGTGGGAACAAATACCCAAGCTCTAGAGGACACTGAATGAAGTAAATGGGAGGATAAGGAGGCGGTCCCTATACTGAGGGCACCACAGCCTGCAGAACCTTCCTCGCCGAAGCAAAAACGTAAAATTTGTAAAATTTTGCAAAAGTATGTAAGGATGCCTTACAAATCTGCTCCATAGAAGCCTCATTTTTAAAGGCCCAAGAAGAGGCCACAGCTCTAGTCGAGTGAGCCGTAATCCCTCTAAGGAGGCTTGTGTCCCGCTGTTTCATAAGCCAGACAGATCATACTCCTCAACCAAAAAGAAAGAGAAGTTGCAGAGGACCTCTGCGCCTTCTAGAGCACACAACGAATAAAGACCACATCTGTCTGAACTCCTTAGAAACATAGATATTGACGGCAGATAAGAGCCATAGGCCCAGCAAGTCTGCCCGATATTGCCTAACAGTATAAACTTATCTAGTTTGTAGGATAGCCTTATGCTTGTCCCATGCATTTTTAAAGTCCCCCACAGTGTTTGTCGCTACTACCTCTTGAGGAAGTTTATTCCATAAATCAATCACTCTTTCTGTAAAGAAGTGCTTCCTCAAATTAATCCTGAATCTACTACCCTTTAGCTTGAGATCATGATTGATTGTTCTTGAATTTTCCATTTTATGTAAAATACCCACAGCCTCAGTTTTACTAAGCCCTTTAACGTACTTGAAAGTTGCTATCATATCACCTCTTTCCCTTCTCTACTCTAAGCTATATATATGTAGGTCATTGAGCCTATCCTGGTAAGTTTTATTTTTTAGACCATGGCTTTGTGGCTTCAAGGCCCGAACCCCATCCAGATTATGAAGCAACCTCTCCTTTAAAGAGGAAGGGTTAGGACATGAGGAAGGAAACACTATTTCCTGGTTATTATGACTCAACACTACCTTGGGAAGAAATCCCAAACCAGTTCGCAGAACGGCTTTGTCAGCATGAAAAACAAAGTAAGGAGGCTCAAATTGTAAGGCCGCCAACTCAGAGACTCTGCGTGCCGATGCAATAGCCAATAACAACAGGACCTTCCATGAGAGAATCATAATGTCCAGGGCATGTATAGGCTCAAACAGAGCCCTCTGCAAAACCTTAAGCACCAAGTTTAAGTTCCAGGGAGGAGTCGGATTCCTGAAGACCGGTCTAATCCTTACCAGAGCCTGAACAAAGGAATGAATGTCAGAAAGCTCCACAAGCTTCTTATGCAACAGTAAACATAAAGCCGAGATCTGTCCCCTTAGGGAACTGGCGGCAAGACCCTTATCCAGACCATCCTGGAGAAAGGCCAAAATCCCAGATACCTTGACCTTGTGCCATGGGTATCCTTGTTCCTCACACCAGGACAAGTAGGTCCTCCACACCTTGTGGTAGATGCGTCTAGTGACCAGCTTCCTAGCTTGGATGAGAGTGTCAATCACTCTCTCCAAAAAACCTCTTTTGGCTTAGACTAGGCGTTCAATCTCCAATCGATATTTTGATGTAGAAAAGGACCTTGAACTAGCAGATCCTTGAAAAAAGGCAACTTCCATGGCGGATAGGACGACATCGCCACTAGATCCGCAAACCACGTCCTCCCCCACCACGACGGAGCAATTAGAATAGCCGAAGCTTGCTCCTGCTCTATGCGGGCCACTACTCGAGGTAGAAGAGGCAACAGTGGAAATATGTAGATTAGGTTGAAGTCCCAGGGTACCGCCAAGGTCTCAGGAAGGAAGTCCCCTAAAATCAAATGGCCAGGTCGGGTCCACCAAGACAAGGACTCCCTCACGGGTCAGTCCAGAGATATCTGTTGGGACAAATCTGCATGATCACCATTCCATTGTCTCAACATGCACAGATAAAGAGGTCTGAGATGGAACCTAGCAAAGGGGATGACATCTATGCTGGATACCATGAGCCCGATTACCTCCATACACTTGGCCACAGATACCCTGGAGGATGTCTGCAGGGCTAGAGAGTTGGACGCAAGCTTGCAACGTCTCTGGTCTGTCAGGAATATCTTCATTGCAGAAGAATCTAGTATCATACCCAGGAACTCCACCCTGTTGCTGGGGACCAATGAACTCTTTCCTTCGTTTATCTTCCACCCATGGGACCGAAGTAGAAGGAGTAGAGCTCTCGAATGATCCTCCGCCAGACTGTAGGATGGAGCCTGGACCAGGATATCATCCAGATACAGAGCCACTGCAATCTCTTTGGCTCTCTCTACTGTGAGAAGAGCTCCCAGAACCTTTGTAAAGATTCTTGGGGCCGTCGCAAGACCAAACGGAAGGGCCACAAACTAGAAGTGCTGGTCCAGGAAGGCAAACCTTACAAATTTGTAGTGATCTTTGTGGATTGGAACATGAAGGTATGCATCCTTCAGGTCTATAGTCGTCATGAATTGCCCCTCTTGAACCAGGGGCAAAATTGACCTGATCGTCTCCATCTTGAATGATGGGACTGACAAAAACTTGTTTAGGGCCTTTAGGTCCAGAATTGGATGAAACGTGCCCTCCTTCTTTGGGACCACAAAAAGGTTTGAATAATACATCAGACCTCTTTCTGCCGGAGGAACTGGGACAATTACCCCGAGAGTTAAGAGATTCCCCACACACCCTAGGAAGGCGTCTCTCTTTTCTGGTCTTGAAGAAATGTTTGACAGGAGGAACCTGCCTCTGGGCAGATACGATTTGAAACCTATCCTGTACCCCTGGGTAATGACCTCTAGGACCCAAGGGTCTGTAACGTCTCCCCTCCAGACCACCGCAAAAATATATAGTCTGCCCCCTACCTGGTCTAAGGACGAGTTGGGGGCCACCCCTTCATGCCGACTTTGACTCTGTGGGCTTCTTGTTCTCCTTGGACTTGTTCCAAGATTTTGCTGGCTTCCAAGATCCCTTGGATTGCTCATATTTTGTGGAAGGCTGCTGGCGCTGAGACTAGTCTGCACAAAAGGGATGAAAAGTAGATCCCTTAGGTTTGGCTTTCTTATCCTGTGGTAAAAAGGCACCCTTGCCACCCGTGACTGTAGACATGATAGAATCCAGGCCAGGGCCAAACAAAACCTTCCCCTTGAATGGTAGGGAAAGCAAGCGACACTTAGACGTCATGTCAGCAGACCACGATTTTAGCCACAGAGCCCTGCGAGCTAAAATAGAAAACCCAGACGTTTTAGCATTCAAGCGAATAATCTGCATGTTAGCATCACAAATGAATGAACGTGCTACCCTTAAGACTTTGATTCGATCCAAAATCTCATCGAGGGGGGGTCTCCACCTCGACCATTGCTGATAGTGCATCACACCAATAGGTAGCCGCACCAGCCACCGCAGTGACTGCCGCCGCCAGTTGGAAAACAAACCCCGTCAGCTGGAACATCTTCCGCAACATGAACTCCATCTTTTTATCCATGGGTTTCTTAAAAGAGGAGCTATCCTCAAGCGGAATGGTCGTTCTCTTAGTGAGCGTGGAGATAGCACCATCCACCATAGGGACGGTTCCCCACAGTTCAAACTGCGTGTCCGGAATGGGGAAAAGCTTCTTAAAAGAAGACGAGGGAGGAAAAAGGGACGAACCCAGTTTCTCCCATTCATTTTTAATAATGTTCACCATTTTGATAGGAACCGAGAAGGCCTGGGCACTACCCTGTCCTCGTAAACCCTATCCAGTTTAGGGATCGAAGGTTCTGGAACCTCCAGCGTAGCAAGCACTTCCTTCAGCAGGAAACGCAAATGCTCCATCTTAAATTTGAAATCTGGTTCCTCCGCGAACGGAGGCCTAGAAGTAGCCGATTCCGACCCAGAAGCGACATCCTCTGATAAGTCGGAGTTGTCCTCCTCAGAGGATAATCTGTCTGAGATATCCAGTGGAGTTGAAGACCCCTGAGACGGATAGCAGTGCCGTACCTTCCACTTGCACTTAGGATGACGAGTTATCTCATTTATGGCGCAGGAACCCGCCGTCTGCAACTGATCGGCGAAGTCTGGAGGCCAAAGGACCCCTCCCACGGGAGGATTAGTAGTGCCCTGGCGAACTGCTTGTGTAATCGAGATGCTTGTAGGGAACGCACCTCACCGGACGGAGAACCCTCAGAGGTGGACGGCTCAGTCGTACTAAATACTTAATTCTTTTTTGAAGTAGTAATATTGTCATAACATGTGGAACAGAGCTGTAACGGCGGTTCCACTGGAACTTCCGAACAGTATACACAGTTAGTAGGTTTAGATAAAGAAGGAGTATCCTCCAACATATCAGAGTCCTCCATAGCTTGCGCCTTTATTACGGACCTAATTTTTTATTAAATGGCACCTTTATATCCCAATGGCAGGGGCACTCACCACCTCCTATGACCCGGACTACAAGAAACAGCTTTTGTCTCCTCTGAACACAGGTTGAGAAAGAGGAAGTAACTGAGGCCAGACCGAGTCACATGGAGTGCCATGTAGGACCGCCCCTGCACTGAGCGAGAGACGCGCCAAAAAAGCCCCCCTCAATCTCTTTCTAACTGTTCCACACTGACAGAGCCTCATCTCCCACAAGTGCAGCAAAAAACACAATAAGCATTATTATTTATATTAAAATTCCCCCTGTTCCATAACCCCCTTCCGAGGCTATTACCCTAGATTCTATACAGGTAAAAAGGAGTCACACTGTGACCCTGTCTTCTTGCGTTATCACATATATATATTGAAACAATCTTACCAGAATCAACGCCGTGGAACAGGAACACGGCCCTTCAAGTGTGGCAGGTTAGTAGCATCGCTCCTGACATGGACTTGAGAGAATAAAAGCAGGCAGCGAAACTCGTCAACACTGATTGCTTAAGGAGCTGTTAATATGAGTCGGGATGGTTTCGCAGAAGAACTCTCCCTGCACCTCCAGACTCTAACTTTCACCCATGCTATCGCTGAGAGGCTGACAGGACTTCTTAAAACTCCAGTCCCATAGCGAAGAGTACTACCCTCCTTAAGAGACTACTACAAATCTTCCGACACTTCTCTGCCAACCTTCTGTGATGAAAGGCAAAGAATGACTGGGGATGAGGGAAGTGGGGGAGGTATTTAAGCCTTTGGCTGGGGTGTCTTTGCCTCCTCCTGGTGGCCAGGTTCTCATTTCCCACAAGTGATGAATAAAGCAGTGGACTCTCCTCCCCTTTAGATGGAAATGTCAACAAGGTGTACATCAACAAGAGTAGCATTAGCTCTATTGTAGAAATCTATATATATACATATATACACTGATAGTATGAAGTAGGATTAGCTGTGTTATAGTAATATACACTAATTACAATAATATAACCGGATATAAGAAATATCCTATAGTAACCTCTTACAAGTAAAGTCACACACCATTGCACCGCAGTGTATAGCAGAAGTACAAGATACTTGATATGCTGCAGTAACCACACACACCTGCACAATTATACCTGTGTGTAGCAGTACTACAATATATGGGATATCCTGTAGTATGCTCTCCCAAATAAAACATTGCACAGCAATAATAACTCAAGGGTGTACAATTGTGCATCAAAATATAACCATAGTAAAGTTACAGTGGCAAGACACAACACCACCCATTACAGAGATGAAAAACAAAAACAGACAAACAGAAATAAATACATGAACAGTATTGAGATATTTTATCTGAGGCAAGTAGCCAGATGGGAAATAAACCCATAGATAATACACACTCATACATCAGTCTTCTCCATAATAATATCCTGCAATAGTGCAACATGAACACAAGTCTAAGCACTTCAGATAAGAAGATATAGAAAAACCAGGCAGATTAATGCGGCATGCAAGGAAAACCAAAATTTAAAAAAGTTGTCAGCGTAGCCTTTAATTAATAGAACCCAGTATACTGTACCTAAATAAGTGTCAGAAGCGTTGGAAGTGACAGAAGCACTGTAGGAATAGCTGATAAACCGCTCACTATGATTTCCAAAGTGATTTGTAATACAAACAATATATATGTCCACCGGAATAAAAACCCTTTGCTCATGATTTAGGGCAATATTACCCCTCCGGTGAAACAAGCAGTGAATGCGCTTGTAGAGAGACACCACCAAAGTGAGGGAAGAAGAGAAGGTAGCACCTTGTTGCTGAAGTCTGGTTCTGATGCACATATACATACAATATATTGTATCTAATGATCACTTGTGTGAGAAATGAGACATGCAGGTACTGACCAAGTTACCCTATAACAAGTGTAATGTCAGTAAGCTCAGCCTGTAACGATATTCTAAGGCTGTAAACACAGTGAATAACTCTGCTGCTGTAGTCTAGCTATGCCTCACATATACATTTAGATCCTGTGGGCTAGGCGAGACATTTGATGTACTCTGTTCTAACCCTTTGATTAATCTTGAGAATACAGTAGAGAGCCCATCCTGCCCTGTTACTAACAGAGTACATCAGTTGAGTATGGCCAAAAGTGGAGGAGACTAAAGGAACTTCTCAGCAACACCCGTGGCAGACTTGTGACCTCAACTCCATAGAGAAGATTTACATTGTACAGCCAAGTACTCTTTTTTTCCCCCTCTCTTCTAGGAATCATTCATTAAAGGGACATTATACATTAGATTTTTCTTTGCAAAAATGTTTTGTAGATGATCCATTTATATAGCCTATACAGCTTTTTTTTTATATATAGTTTTGCTTATTTTTAGATAACATTGCACTGATTTTCAGACTCCTAACCAAGCCCCAAAGTTTTAGGAAAATACTGATGTATTCCTACTTCAGCTTGCTCCTGTTTGTGTAAAGAGTCTTTTCATATGCAGAGGAAGGGGGAGTGTCTGCTTTTTTTGCTATAGAACCCCTTGCAGTGGGTGTTCCAACTAACCTTTTCAACAGTGCTAAACCCTGAGCTTCTAAGTAAGGCCCAGATTACAAGTTTTGTGTTAGAGGCTGTGCGGTGCTAACGAGCAGTTTTCCCTCAACGCTCACTTACCTACAGCGCTGGTATTATGAGTTTTCAGAAACCCGTCGTTAAAAGGCAAGAAGTGAGCGTTGAGCAAAATTTTGCTCATTACTGCACTCCAATACCAGCGCTGCTTAAGTCAGCTGTGAGCTGGTGTAACATGCTCGTGCACGATTTCCCCATAAGAATCAACGTGGAGAGCCGGCTGAAAAAAAGTCTAACACCTGCAAAAAAGCAGCGTAAAAAAAACTCCTTAACGCAGCCCCATTGATTCCTATGGGGAAATAAAATTTATGTCTACATAGGGTGACGATATTTCTGCTTTAAAAAGGGACACATATGAAAAATACATATGTCAAGGCTGTTTTCAGTGCTGTTTAAAGATATAAAAACCCTTACATATGTATTTTTAATATGTGTCCCGTTTTAAAGCAGCAATATGGTCACCCTATGTCTACACCTAACACCCTAACATGAACCCCGAGTCTAAACACCTCTAATCTTACACTTATTAACCCTAATCTGCCACCCCCGACATCGCCGACGCCTACATTAGAATTATGAACCCCTAATCTGCCGCTCCGGACACTGCCGCCACCTACATTATACTTATGAACCCCTAATCTGCTGCCCCCAACATCGCCAAACCCTACATTATATTTATTAGCCCCTACTCTGCCGCCCCCAATGTCGCCGCCACCTACCTACACTTATTAACCCCTAATCTGCCGCCCCCCAACATCGCCACCACTATAATAAACATATTAACCCTTAAACCGCCGCACTCCCGCCTCGCAAACATTAAATATTATTAACCCCTAATCTGGCATCCCTAACATCGCCGCCATCTACCTACATTTATAAACCCCTAATCTGCAGCCCCCAACGTCGCCGCCACTATATTAAAGTTATTAACCCCTAAACCTAAGTCTAACCCTTAACCTAACACCCCCTAACTTAAATATAATTTAAATAAATCGAAATAAATATTCCTATCATTAATAAATTATTCCAATTTAAAACTAAATGCTTACCTGTAAAATAAACCCTAAGATAGCTACAATATAACTAATAGTTACATTGTATCTAGCTTAGGGTTTATTTTTATTTTACAGGCAAGTTTGTATTTATTTTAGCTAGATAGAATAGTTATTAAATAGTTATTAACTATTTAATAACTACCTAGTTAAAATAAAGACACATTTATCTGTAAAATAAAACCTAACCTAAGTTGCACTAACACCTAACACTACACTATAATTAAATAAATTAACTAAATTAAATACAATTACCTAAATTAAATTAAAATAGCTAAAGTACAAACCCCCCCCACTAAATTACAGAAAATAAACAAATTACAGATATTTAAACTAATTACACCTAATCTAATAGCCCTATTAAAATAGCCCCCCCCCCCAAAATAACCCCCCCCCAGCCTAAACTAAACTACCAATAGCCCTTAAAAGGGCCTTTTGCGGGGCATTGCCGCAAAGTAATCTGCTCTTTTACCTGTAAAAAAAAATACAAACAACCCCCCCAACAGTAAAACCCACCACCCACACAACCAAGCCCCCATATAAAATACTAGCTAAAAAAACCTAAGCTCCCCATTGCCCTGAAAAAGGCATTTGGATGGGCATTGCCCTTTTGCAAGCCCAAACCCCTAATCTAAAAAATAAATCCAACCAATACACCCTTAAAAAAACCTAACACTAACCCCCTGAAGATCGACTTACCGGGAGAAGTCTTCATCCAAGCTGGGCAGAAGTGGTCCTCCATACAGGCAGAAGTCTTCATCCAGACGGCATCTTCTATCTTTTTTCATCCGACGCGGAGCGGGTCCATCTTCAAGACCTCCGACACGGAGCATCCTCTTCATCCGACTACTAAAGCTGAATGAAGGTACCTTTAAGTGACGTCATCCAAGATGGCGTCCCTTAGATTCCGATTGGCTGATTAGTGTTAGGTTTTTTTAAGGGTGTATTCGGTGGGTTTATTTTTTAGATTAGGGGTTTGGGCTTGCAAAAGAGCTAACTGCCCTTTTAAGGGCAATGCCCATCTAAATGCCCTTTTCAGGGCAATGGGGAGCTTAGGTTTTTTTAGATAGGTTTTTATTTGGGGGGTTGGTTGTGTGGGTGGTGGGTTTTACTGTTGGGGGGTTGTTTGTATTTTTTTTTTACAGGTAAAAAAAACTGATTACTTTGGGGCAATGCCCTGCAAAAGGACCTTTTAAGGGCTATTGGTAGTTTAGTTAAGGCTAGGGGTTTTTTTTTTATTTTGAGAGGCTTTTTTATTTTAATAGGGCTATTCGATTAGGTGTAATTAGTTTAAATTTCTGTAATTTGTTTATTATTTTCTGTAATTTAGTGTTTTTTTTTGTACTTACTTAGGTTAGGTTTTATTTTACAGGTACTTTTGTATTTATTTTAGCAAGGTAGTTATTGAATAGTTAATAACTATTTAATAACTATTCTACCTAGTTAAAATAAATACAAACTTGCCTGTAAAATAGAAATAAATCCTAAGCTAGCTACAATGTAACTATTAGTTATATTGTAGCTATCTTAGGGTTTATTTTACAGGTAAGTATTTAGTTTTAAATAGGAATAATGTAGTTAATGATAGGAATTTTTAGTTATATTTCTTTTAATTATATTTAAAGTTAGGGGGTGTTAGGGTTAGACTTAGATTTAGGGGTTAATACATTTAATATAGTGGCGGCAAAGTTGGGGAGGCAGATTAGGGGTTAATAAATGTAGGTTGGTGGCGGCGATGTTAGGGATGGCAGATTAGGGGTTAATAATATTTCTGTAATTGTCCAGTTCAGCAGATTAGGGGTTAAGATTTTTCTTTTAGTGTTTGCGATGTGGGAGGGCCTTGGTTTAGGGGTTAATAGGTAGTTTATGGGTGTTGGTGTACTTTTTAGCACTTTAGTTAAGAGTTTTATGCTACGGCGTTGTAGTGTAAAACTCTTAACTACTGACTTCAAAATGCGGTACCAGTCTTGACAGGAGAGAGTGTACCGCTCACTTTTTGGCAGACTCGTAATACCGGCGCTATGCAGGTCCTATTGAAAAAAAGAGGATACGCAATTTACGTAAGTAGATTTGCGGTATTTCCAAGTCTGGCCAAAAAAGTGAGCGGTACACCTGTACCTGCAAGACTCGTAATACCAGCGGGCGTTAAAAAGTAGCGTTGGGACCGGCTAACGCTGCTTTTTAAGCCTAACGCAAAACTCGTAATCTAGTCGTAAGTTTTTAAACGGTTTTATGCTGGATATTTAGATCAGTATCTTTGCATATTATTCTTTATAGTAGTGTCTATTACATGCAGTTAAATGAAAATTGGTGTATACTATCACTTTAAAGGGAAAACAGATTAAAATCCAATAAGTACAACGCACTTCTGTCTTTAAAGGGACAGTATACACCATTTTTTATATAACTGCATGTAACAGACACTACTATATAGAATAATATGCACAGATACTGATCTTAACATCCAGTATAAAAACTTTTAAAAACTTACATAGAAGCTCCCAGTTTAGCACTGTTGATGAGGTTGACTGGGACTCCCAGTGAAAGGGTCTGGAAAAACAAAAGGAGCAGACACTCCCCCTACTAATTCCCTGCATATGAAAAGACAGATAACATAAACAGGAGCCAGCAGGAGTCTGTAAACACATGTATACATCTGACACTGTGGGGCTTGGTTAGGGGTCTGAAAATCATCCCAATGTTATTATAAATATAAGCAAAACTATACTTAAAAAAAAAAAAAAAAACCACTCCCAAATGGGCAATATAAATGGATCTTCTACAAAAACATTTATGCAAAGAATAATCTAGTGCACAGTGTCCCTTTAACTGTTTTTCAAGCCCCCAGTCCTATTCTGGAAGCATATGGATTTACTGACTGCACACGCTTGAGTGACAAGGAAGCAAGTGTACCAATCAGCAGCTCAGCCTGCTCCAAGTTCTGCATCAAAGACTTGCAAAAGATGAAAATCATGGAGTTGTAAAACACAATTATATTACAGCAGAAGTATACTGTATACTCAATCTTTTTATAAAACATATCAAGGAAAACTATTCAAACAAAAATGTATGTTGCATACTTAGGTATGCATTGCCCACTGTCTACAAAAGAATAAGCTATCTGGAATTTGGAGGCACTTTATAAAATATGGTATTAATGATACATAATATTAATAAGAATAATACAATTAAAGGGTGTAGAATGATCCCCTCTTCAAAAAAAAGTAGTTATAAGTAAATACTTTGCACTGCATATTCAAAATACACATATTATGTGTGCATATTACATGTAACTATTTCAGATACAAATGCTCATACATTTATAGTAATTGGTTGCCCTGGGGCTGTATTAAAAATAAACTCCAATTCTCATGGCCTGACCATCACAATGATGCAACTCATGGCTTGGGGCTGTGGACATTTAGTGACACAGCAGCTGTGCAGAGTGACCTAGAAACTCAGACAATAGATTTACTTTCCAGAGCTCAAAGGCTGATCAGTCGTTGTTATAGGTTTTTAACAAGAGCTTTCCATCAATCAACAGTAAATAAAAGGTAGACATTAACATTGTCCTTATTACAGTTTTCCAAAGATAATACATTCACTATTTAATCATCTGCAAAGCTATTCACATTTAGTAGTGTTGAATAGGGTTTAACAGAACTTTTAAAATATTTCTTTTTAGAATTGTGGGGCTATGGGATAGATTTAAGCATATTTACCATGGATTGTTTTCTAGATGCACAAAGAATGCTAAATGGATTTGTTTAAAAATTATATTTTACTCTTACAACAAAAACACCAAGTTCCAGAATAAAATTGCAATCAACATGTGCACATAAAAACAGATACAAATATAATCAAATGATGCATTGAAAAATAGATACAATAGATACTAATGAAGACACAAAGAATACTGAAAGGAATGGAAGTCCAGGTTGCGGATCAAATCCCAGAAAAATGATCAGTCTTGGGTGTGGGCCAAAAAAAATCCTGTGTTTTGAGCAAAATTTTATTTTTAAACAAATCCCTTTACACTTATATTTTAGCATTCTTTGCGCATCAAGGGTTTACTTATTAGATTCAAGTCCTTTTATTCTTAGGTGAGGGAGAGCCCTAATTATACTGTTTGTTAATTCTTTTGCGCTGGTCATTTAATTTGTTTTTACATGGATTGTTTTCACCCTGTAACCAGGGCTAAAGATGTAATCAACTGGACTTTGGGCTGTATATATTTCCCCCTCTATAGGCACTAGGTTTGGAGGTCTGAGCTTAAAGGGACAGTATAAAATAGTATTTTTCTTAATGTATTTCCTATTACTTTTTTTTTACCAGCTGCAGAGTATAAAATGTATGAGAATTAGTTTAAGGTTTATTTGTGTATATGTATTAGCTGGCCTTGTGTTTTGAAGCCACAACCTAATAAATGGGTTGAGCTTGTAGGTATAATCAGATCTCATTACTTTATCACATACATATACATGCTTCTTTATTTTATATCTGTCCATAAACCAAAGACCAATAGAGACCAATGGAAAATTAACATTTTATTACCTTATCTGTTCTATACCTCACTGGGAGTGCAATTCCTTCTGGCTATGGTTACACAGCTTATCTATAGCTTGGACCCAAGGCCAGAAACTTTCATAATAGGTGGGGATACCAGAGGCTAAATCAACTATCAACTATTTTTTTTTTACTTTTTATTTATTGGTTTTAACAGAAATACAACATAAAATTTTAAGCAGTACTTAAGCAAAATTAATGAGGTCTAATATTCTATAGAAGATGCAGTGACTTATCCAAGGACATAACATTTGAACTAAATAAGATAACAAAATAACAAGCATCCTTGTTCAGTTTTCTGAAAATTACTCTCTGGGAGGCAATAATGAATACATTGTAAATCAACCTTTCTTGGAAAACATGGCTCTCCGCTCTAAGCCAGAGTTGAGCCAAAAAGAAAAAAAGAAAGTCAAGAAAGGAGAGAATGTAACCTCATTCCCATTATTTACAATAATTATTGAGACCCCCTGTTCACTACCCTAAAAAAATATATATATGATTACCAGACTCCCAAAATTACTATTTCTTTAAAGGACAGTCAACTCTAACATTTTTATTGTTTAGAAAGAGATAACACCTTTATTACCCATTCCCTAGTTTTACACAACCAACATTGTTATATTAATATACTTTTTACCTCTATGATTACCTTGTATCCAAGTCTCATTTGACAGACCCCTGATCACATGACTTTATTATCTATTGACTTGCATTTTAACCAATTAGTGCTGTGTCATCCACAACCCATGGGCGTGAGCACAAAAAAGCATAAGAGGCTGTCTGTAGTGGCTTAGAAACAGGCAGAAATGTAGAAGGTTTAAATGTTATAAAGCATATTAATATAACAATGTTGGTTGTGCAAAGCTTGGGAATGGGTAGTAAAGGCATTATCTATCTTTTTAAACAATAACAATTTTGGTGTTGACTGTCCCTTTAAGCTGTGTTTTATGCTTGTAAGTGGCAGATAAATAATGACTATGCCACTGATGTAGACACAAACAGGTTGCACACTCACCTGGCCGGAGAGATAGGGAAAGGCTCTGTGGGGTCATCTGTATAAAGTCAGAGGCTGAGAAACCAGATCCTTTGCTACTAAGTGGGAGGTTCCTAGTTATAGAGACGTTACTTCCAGGGTGCTCTATATATTTCAGTGAGCAGCCTTTACTAACGAGATTTTCCACAAAATCACATCTGGACGTTGTTGTCCTGGAGCTGCCAAACTCCTAGAGGGACAAAGCGGAAAATTTACATTTTATATAATAATTTTTTTTATTGATTCTCCAACAAATATCAAAATATAAAATGGTCACACGATATCATGAGAGGGATACACAAAACAATTAATGTTAAAAAAGAGAAAATAAAGGTAAGATTACAAATGAACAGTAAATGTCTATTTAGATTCATCACAGTTTATATAATAAATTAGGGAAACTCAGAGGAAGTAATCTACTATATTATTTAATGGCAAAAAAAAAAAAAAAAGTTATCAACGGACCAGCTAGAAAAATAAATTAAATACAGTATATATAGTAGCTGTTTTAGTCCAGAGAGTATTGTTTCAGACTAGAGAAAGGAAGGAATTCTTCCGAAAGCTTGTCACCTTATAAATGTATAGTTAGTCCAATAAAAAAGTTTCATTGCTCAATGCAATACTATTGTTATTTGGATATACAGTATATATCTTTTTTGTGGGGGTACCACCTCTGCCAACTCAAATTTGCCCATTTGCGGGAGTGCCATAAAATTAGCGCTCCACTTCTAATCTAGCCCTTAGCAAATAAATCAACAAAAATTAACAAACAAAATTGTTCTCCTTACATGAACATCCATTTTGCAACCCTCCTCCCGAGTTTTAGTTTAAAGCACAACAAAGAATAAAATAATCTTTGCATCCCTTTAAAAGAATAGTCTAGTAATGTGATATTAGGGAAGCATAATATTTAATTAAAAGATAAGAAAATATTGTGAAACCAGTGAGGATTTTTGTAACATGATGTGGAGTTTTGAAAGAGAAAGAGAGTGAAATATATATGAATGTGAATTTATTGTGAAATGCTTTGGTGAAGGTTTTAAATGAACCAAAAAGATAGCATTGTGAATGCAGAGAAGGAAACCAGCATTCAGAAATCCATTAAATATAAATCTATTCACAGAACCAAAAGCCCTGAAAGTATAGCTGTAGAGAGCAGTACAGACTGCTGGGAAAGAAAAACATTATCTTCTAATACTGATGGTGTCTCTTTTCTGCTTTGAGAACAGCACACTAACTTTCTTTGTAGTAAAATGTATTTTTTTTACACTGTTATTCAGTAGCACACAGTGTCCTTTTCTTTTAATTTACAAGGAACCATCTTTTACCTGAAGGCTAGTGAATGATTCTCCTATTTTAGAATTAGTTGCTTTCACAAAATCACTCAAGCCTAACCTCAAACCAATTCCAGTGCCACGTACTTGTTTAAATATAATTATCTGTCAGGTCCAGGACCTTAACTTTACCTTTAATAATAGTTTTAAAAAACAGAGTTCCCAAGTATCCTCTCTTAATCCTCTGCTTAGTTTCAAAAAGGTTTACTCTTAATACTAAGTGCAAAAAGAAAATTAACTTATGTGTTAAGGGGACATAATACCAATTTGCTAAATTACTTGACAGTGATGCAGCATAACTGTAAAAAGCTGTCAAGAAAATATGGACACCATTATGTAAAAATTGAAGATATTTAACCTCAAAATAGTAAGGGCTCTGGGAACACTTAAAAAACAAACAAACAAACAAACAAAAACAGCAGCCATTCAGTTACATAACTTTGCTTACTGTGATCTCATGAGATTTCATTTAAAGGGATACTAAACCCAAATTTTGTCTTTCATGTAGCATGCAATTTTAAGCAACTTTCTAATTTACTCCTATTATCAAATTTTCTTTGTTCTCTTGCTATCTTTATTTGAAAAAGCAGGAATGTAAGCTTTGAAGCCAGTCTATTTTTTGTTCAGCACCTGGGTAGTGCTTGCTGATTGGTGGCTAATTGTAACCACCAATCAGCAAGCGCTATCCAGGGTGCTTTAAATCTCAAAATATTTCATAGTAAACTTCCTTAAAATGAAGATGAAAATAACTTGTCTGTGCTTGCACATGCCAGAAGAGCACTCCCTTGCAACCCCCAAGACTGGCATCCCTTTACAATGGGATACAACTGAGGAAATTTTGAGTTAAAATATGTTCAAGTGATGTTTTCTAGTCAGCTTTTTACAGCTATGCTGCATCACTTGCAAGTGCTTCAACATTTTGGTATCATGTCCCTTAAAAGCATGCTATTGTCTTTTCGCTTGCATATAGCTATGTGTTTAACCCCTGCAAACAGGTTAAACACATCTAAAACAGCAATGTACTACTGGGACCTAGCTGAACACATCTGCTGAGCTAATGAGAAGAGGCATATGTGTGTAGTAGCCACCAATAACCTGCTATTTCCGACTAGTGCACTGATACTCCTGAGCCTAACAATGTATCCTTTTAAACAAAAGAATACTAAGAGAACAAAGTAAATTTGAAAATAGCTGTAAATTGAAAAGTCTCTTAAACGTTTCTGACACCTTGCATGTCACGTGTTAATAATTGGCCATACAATTCTACTGACATTTAAGTACATTAGCTTAGTCGTGGCGAGCCAGGCGTCAAATTTATCAATAATCCGCCACTGCTCGTGGCAGGCTAGACGTGTCTATTTATGGGGGGATTATTAGTACATAGTGACAGCAAACACCATTTAGCCCGCGGCGAGTAACAGTGAGTTTATCCGTGTCTACAATGTTGGATTAATTGACGGCTTAGTACAAGGAGCCCTAAAACTGCATTCTCTAAACCATTAAAGTTTATATTTTGATTTTTCATGTCCCTCTATTAAAAAGGTAGAGTTGAGGTCTCAGACTGGGACAGTGATTTCAGTCTTCCTTTAAAATCCCAAAATGAAACTCTCATGATTCAGATAGAACATTACATTTTAAAACAACTTTCCAATTTACTTCCATTATCTAATTTGCTTCATTCGTTTTATATCCTTTGTTGAAACGTATACCTAGGTAGGCTCAGGAGCAGCAATGCACTACTGGGAGCTAACTGCTGATTGGTGGCTGCACAAAAATGCCTCCTCATTTGCTCACATTAAATGTTCAGCTAGCTCACAGTAGTGAATTGCTACTCCTTCAACACTAAAGGAATTAAGCAAATTAGGTAGAACTAATTTAAAAAATTGTTTAAAATTGTATGCTCTACATGGAGCATGAAAAAAATGAGTATCCTAACCTTTAATTCTTTTATTTCGGTTTGCTAAACATTAAAAAGCACTGGTTTATAGGTTTAGTTCTTATAAATCTAATTGTGGACAAGGCCAGGCCTCTACAAGCATGAGCAGCACAAAGGTTGCTTTATAGGAACATCTTTTTAAAAAATAATAAAATAAAAACCTGTAACCATTTTAAAATGTCCTCTTTCAGATGTAATAAAAAATGTGTTGATTTGAATGATTTTTTGATAATTAAGAGCTCCTCTCTACATAAAGTTATTTCTTGCTCATTTATTTTAGTTACCTTTTTATATATATATTTTTTTTTTATTGAAGGCATAAGTCAACATAGTAAGGTAATAAAACCACATAAGATCATACGTAGCACAAGGGAATATCTAACATTACCAATGCGCATATTACAATACAATACCAGGGGGTTATAAAAGATGCTAGGAAGAGTCTCCAATATTTGTCCAGAATAGCTCCAGTCCTTCAGTTTTTTTATCAGTTCTGAACAGGATGATAGGTATGGAATTAGGATGGACTCGTTATTGATATTTAGCATTAGCCTCTGGAAAACTACATTTATACTTTAGAGAAACCTAATTAGTTTAGTGCACAATATAATTTAGTGTCTACAGTTCTTAAAGAGACCTTACATAGGAAAAAAGAGACAATTGTAATGGTAGAAAGATATAGATGAGATGTAAAGAAGAAGGGGGGGAGGAAAGAGACAAAGGTAGAAAAGAAGGTGGGGGGGGGGATGATGAAGACCAGCTACATAGACTTTTACCTCTTGGAACATGGTTAGATTACCATTTCTATAGTAAGAGTATTTCTCTAAGGATAGGAGTTTGAAAGTATTTTGTTTCCATTCTTGTAATGTGGGGGTATATGGTGTTTTCCCATTTACGTGCGATCAGCGATCTCGCACTATTGACTATTTTATTGTTTTTTAATTTATATATATGTTCTTGACAGTCAATCTCAAAAGGAAGTAATAATATTGTGAATTGGTGAGTTGAAATACTTTAAAAAGGTAATCATTTTTTTCATTCCAACGTCTTTTTTTTAATGGATACAATTAGATTAACCCATTTGTGGCTTGTATATTTTACAGAGCCAATTATTTAAACATTTTTCAGTATTCAATTACATATAGGTTTCCACTTGTTGATGTTCATTTTAAACAATACCCATTCAAAATTGCCCTATATTATTTCAGCGATACTGGACTGAGTAAGTGTTCTGCAAAGAAAAGGGGCAAGGAACACTATATATAGGCGCAATAGGCGGGATCAGACTGATATACTACAGGAAAGTTCTACTCTGTGAAAAGCATCACTGGGATAAAAGAAGTTGCACCCAGGTGGTAAATCGCCAAAGAATAGGCTAACAATGTTACTGAGCCGGTTGTTTGTTCCTGTGAGTGCACTCTTCTCTGTGTGTATTTAGTCTCCCTATGGGAAAAAGGGGCAACCAAACGTAGACTCCTTGCTCAGTGTGCTTAGAGGAATACTGCTACACCTCACTAACGATGCCCAATGAAGGCTGAAACGATCGTCTGAGGTTGCTGTGTTCCTTGTTCAGAGAGGAATTGCCTGGTATTTCGGCACTGGACTGACCGTAATAGGCGGGATCAGACTGATATACTACAGGAAAGTTCTACTCTGTGAAAAGCATTATTGGGCTAAAAGAAGTTGCACCCAGGTGGTAAATCGCCAAAGAACAGGCTAACAATGGTATTGAGCTGGTTGTTCGTTCCTGTGACTGCACGTGTGTGTGTGTGTATATGTATGTATGTGTATATGTATGTATGTATGTGTATATATATATATATATATATATGTGTATATGTATGTATGTATGTGTATATATATATATATATATATATATATATATATATATATATATATATATATATATATATATATATATATATATATATATATATATATATATATATATTTCAGAATCGAAAAAGCACTCACTGGACTGTGGACATCAGTGTAAATCAAAACTTTATTGTGACGTTTCGGGACCAGCAGCGTCCCTTCCTCTGACAAACAACAAGTGAAAAAACAGAACTTTTATAAGCCTACAAAACACTCCCCCAGGTGAACTGCCAATCAAAATGAGCTGTGTGCAAAACAAGCATAAGAATGTGTAATTAGTGAATTGCTGGTTAAAACATTGTGAAATATATGCAATTCACTAATTACACATTCTTATGCTTGTTTTGCACACAGCTCATTTTGATTGGCAGTTCACCTGGGGGAGTGTTTTGTAGGCTTATAAAAGTTCTGTTTTTTCACTTGTTGTTTGTCAGAGGAAGGGACGCTGCTGGTCCCGAAACGTCACAATAAAGTTTTGATTTACACTGATGTCCACAGTCCAGTGAGTGCTTTTTCGATTTTGAAATCTACATACCTGGCTACAGCACCCTGGCAAGTTGTAGTTTGTTGGCGAGAGTGCACATACAATACAACCTTGACTTATATATATATATATATATATATATATATAAGATTAATATCACATTACAAAAACAGCATACATTTGGCAATTCTCCAAACTTACTAGCAGGATGTGGGACAATTGCAGAATAGTATTCCATGAGTCGTTTGCCCATCTAGGGCAGTTATGTAATTTGTATGGCGATCTAGGACTTTGCCTGAGGTGGCCCTTACTAACGTTGCACGCTTCTATCTTGGAAAGACTAATGTAGGCTAACATTATTGTTGTTGTTCACATGGAGTAATCTCTTGTTTTAAGGCAGAAAACGTAAGTGCTCTTCTGCCGGTTATATACTTAAACAATGAGTGTCATATCCTACAAAAAGCATTAGTCTTGTTTTTTCTCTCTGCATCATTGTAAATAGGAAGTGCAGAATAGTTAAACTGAACCATATAAAACGGATCCTAACCATCAGCCAAGTGCTTTTCTCGTGGGTTGTAAATCTAATGAGAGGCCTTTGGATTGTGTGCACTCTCTGTGTTACACGCTAAAAGCAGATTTACAAAAACTTGCCGGCATGGAGAGAAATTACACAAATACTATATTTAGCATAATATTGTAATGTAGGTGACTCTTCACTTCCAGAATTCTGTATAGGGAGACAAACGGCTCTCAAGCTAAAATTTGTCTTTCTAAAACCGAGGGACCTTACAGTACAGAGGAGCCTTCTTGAGAGGTTTGTCTCATTGTGCAGGTGACAATATACTGCTTTAAAGCAACAACAACAACAACAACAACGTTCCTGCCTTCTTCTGGGTGGTTTGTTTTTTTCTAGTTCATTGGCACCTGAACAGCTACGTTGTAGGCACTGTAGTAGGCTATAGGAAAAAGTACCATTGTACACTCACAGAGTTGTCCCTTTATATTTTATCTGATCAACAACCAAGTAAACACAAATGTTCTGAGAAGGGGCAGAATATGAAAGTTGGTATAATCTTGGAAAAGATGGGACTAAACTGAACAAAGACTTTAGCACACGGCAACAACCCCCTCACAAGACCAACGGGTGCATTGAGCAGGAGACCAAGAGGTTAATTACTCAGGGGAGGAGGGTACCACAGAGGTCCTACTGTGCCCATGACTGGCTGGAGACAATGGGACATGCATTAAGTATAATAAAATAAAGCAAATAAGTGAACAATGCATCAACTAATTCAGTCAGTTTGCATTAATGTAACCAGCTGGTTTTGGGACTTTCATGCTTAGCCCAGTGAGGAATTTGGAGTTTACTGTGGAATACAAGAAGGGTAAAAAAAGAGGGTCATTGGCATTTACAGCTGAATCAGACACCATTTCCTCCTCACATAAGTTCTGCAGTGAATTAATCAGCAATGAAGTCAATAAGCTTAAAAAAAAGAAAAAAAAAAAGGAAGAATTGGTTGAAATAGAGAAAAAAAAGAAGTAAATTGTGCTTACTTTGCAGATCTCAAGTAATTTCCTGCTGTTTGTAAACCACAAGAATATCACACATAATAATGAGGTTTGGGTGGAGCAAACAATCTGTGTTACCAATGGGATCATTCCTGTTACTCATTCACAGGGTACTAACAAAGGCCAGGAGTTATTGCACTGTAATAAATATGCTAACCTCTAACAAGAGGTGTAAGTGATAAAGTAACATTAAAGTGCAATATGAAAATGCTCAAATGTGTTAGTTTATTTTGTTATGGCTTGCTACAATTATGTGTTTAAACCCTGCATAGAGATTAAACACATACACCTAGATTATAAATTTTGCTTTCGGGTTTTAACGCTGAAAAAAAATGGCAATTTGAGTGTAAAAACCAGAACGCAGCCATTACGAATCTTGTCGGTATAGCTGTACCGCAAGCATTTTATCCTGTAAACGCAACACCAGTCCCGCACTAAAAAAAAATATGACGTTTTTTCACTGGATTTCCATAGCGATGCCATTACAAGTTTTGCGGTGAGGCTAAAAAGCTTGCATTACAGCCTATAGCGACACGATCCGGTCCGCAATCTGAAAGCAGTAGTTATGGGTTTTGTGTAACAAAAAGGTTTCATAAAACTCATAACTAAACTGTTACAAAGTACACTAACACCCATAAACTACCTATTAACCCCTAAACCGAGGCCCTCCCACATCTCAAACACTATAATAAAGTTATTAACCCCTATTCAGCAGCTCCCCGACATCGTCACCACTATAATAAAGTTATTAACCCCTATTCCCCTGCGCAGCCACTAAATAAAGCTATTAGCTCCTAAACCTCTGGCCTCCCACTAAATAAACCTATTAACCCCTAAACTGCCAGCCCCCCACATCGCAAAACTAAATTAAACTATTAACCCCTAAACCTAACAACCCCCTAACTTTATATTAAAATTACAAGATCCCTATCTTAAAATAAATTATTATTATTATTATCATCATCATCAGGTATTTGTAGAGCGCCAACAGGTTCCGCAGCGCTATGAACATAGGTGGTATATAAAAACTATTACAGTGATCAAATGGGGAGAGAGGGTCCTGCCGAGAGTTGCACTGTTGCAGTCGGCTCTTATGAAGGTGAACTACAAATAGATGGGCTCATAGGCTTACATGCTATGGGGTTTAAGGGGATAGCAGTGGAGATAGGAAGGTTAGTAGAGTCTTCAGGGAGCACTTGAAGCTTTTAAAACTAGGGGAGATTCTTGTGGAGCAAGGCAGAGAGTTCCATAAGATGGGAGCCAGTCTGGAGAAATCTTGTAGATGGGAATGTGAGGAGGTAACAAGAGAGTAAGAGAGTAGGAGATCATGAGCGGAGCGAAGGGGACGGGAGGGAAAGTATCTGGAGACAAGGTCTGAGATGTAGGGGGGGAGCAATGCAATTGAGGGCTTTGTATGTCAGAGTAAGAATTTTGTGTCTAATCCTGGAGGCAAGAGGAAGCCAGTGAAGGGATTGGCAGAGAGGTGCAGCAGATGAAGAGCGACGTGCAAGGAAGATGAACCTGGCAGAGGCATTCATTATGGATTGTAAAGGAGCTAGGCGGCAGCTAGGGAGACCAGAGAGGATAGAGTTGCAGTAGTCGAGGCGGGAAAGGATGATAGAGTGGATTAAAATCTTTGTTGTGTCTTGTGTAAGGAAATGTCTAATTTTAGCGATGTTTTTAAAGGTGGAAGCGGCAGGCTTCCACCTCAAAAAATAAATAAAAAATGTATAAATTAAACTAACATTACTATTATACTAAAATTAAAATAACTATTAATAAAATAAATTAAATTACATATTAAAAAAAACTAACACTACTAAAAAAATTATATCTACAATTACAAAAAATACTAAATTACAAAAAAAAACAATCGAAATTATCCAAAATAAAAACAATTACACCTAATCTAATAGCCCTATAAAAATAAAAAAGCCTCCCAAAATAAATAAAACCCTAGCCTACAATAAACTACCAATAGCCCTTAAAGGCCTTTTGTAGGGCATTGCCCTAAAGAAATCAGCTCTTTTCCCTGAAAAAACATACAAAGACCCCCCCCAATAGTAGTAAAACCCACCACCCAACCAACCCCCCAAAATAAAAACCCAACTCTTACAAAAAGCCAGTCTGAAGAAATCTTGTAGACGGGAATGTGAGGATGTAACAAGAGAGGAGGAGAGTAGGTGAGCGGAGCGAAGGGGGCGGGAGGGAAAGTATCTGGAGACAATGTCTGAGATGTAGGGGGAGCAATGCAATTAAGGGCTTTGTGTGTCAGAGTGAGAATTTGTATGGGCATTCAGCTCTTTTTCTTGCCATGAAAAGGGCATTTAGCTATTTTAAGAAAAGCCCAAACCCCAATCCAAAAAAAAAAAAAAAAAAAAAAAAAACAAACCAAAAAAAAAAAAAAAAAGGTTAAAAAAAAAACCTAAACACTAACACCCGACGATCCATTTATCATCTAAAAATTTACATTCACTTTAAACTTAGGTTTTTTTAAGATAGGAAATCTTGTAATTTTAATATAAAGTTAGGGGGGTTTAGGTTTAGTGCAATTTAGTTTTTTGTGATGTGGGAGGCTGGCGCTTTAGGGGTTAATAGGTTTAGTTAGTGGCAGTGATGTGAGAGTCCAGAGGTTTAGGGTTTAAGTCTTCATCCAGACGGCATCTTCTATGTTCATCCATCCGGCGCGGGTCCATCTTCAAGACACCCGACGCGGAGCATCCTGTTCGAATGAAGTCTTCTTCCCAAATGAAGGTTCCTTTAAATGACGTCATCTAAGATGGCGTCCCTTAGATTCCGATTGACTGATAGAATTATTTCAGCCAATCGAAATTAAGGTTTAAAAAATCCTATTGGCTGATGCAATCAGTCAATAGGATTGAGCTCGCATTCTATTGGCTGATTGGAACAGCAAATAGAATGCAAGCTCAATCCTATTGGTTTTTTCAACCTTAATTTCGATTGGCTGAAATAATTCTATCAGCCAATCGGAATCTAAGGGACGCCATATTGGATGATGTCATTTAAAGGAACCTTCATTTGTCGTTAGTCGTCGGATGAAGAGGATGCTCCGCGTCGGATGTCTTGAAGATGGAGCCGCTTCGTGCCGGATGGATGAAGATAGAAGATGCCGTCTGAATGAAGAATTCTGCCCATCTGGAGGACCACTTCTCCTGGCTTGGATGAAGACTTCTACCGGCTTCGTTGAGGATGGATGTCGGATCTTCAAAACTGTAAGTGGATCTTCAGGGGGAGCTTTTTTTTTTTAAGGGTTTATTGGTGGGTTTTATTTTTAGGTTATGGCTTTGGGCTGCAATAGAGCTAAATGCCCTTTTAAAGGCAATGCCCATCCAAATACCCTTTTCAGGGCAATGCCCATCCAAATGCCCTTTTCAGGGCAATGGGGAGCTTAGGTTTTTTTAGTTGGGGTTTTATTTGGAGGGTTTGGTTGTGTGGGTGGTGGGTTTTACTGTTGGGGGGGGTTGTTTGTATTTTTTTTTAACAGGTTAAAGAGCTGATTTCTTTGGGGCAATGCCCCGCAAAAGGCCCTTTTTTTTTTTTTTTTTAAATCAAAGTTTTTTTATTAAAGGTAATTAGTAGTACAACATGTATGATAGATGCACAGAAATACCATTTCCTCATTACAAAACCAGTCCTATATGAAGGATGACTAATGCAAAATACTAAAGTAGCTTTTGGGATCATCTATCTATATACAAAAATGATACGCCATCAAATTACTCAAGAATTGGTTAGACACACTAATATATAACAATCATAACAAATTATAACAATCATCCTTTATGCAAATATGGTAATCTGGTTTGATACCTTAGTTTTTTATTATATATGTTGTGATAGCTATAGTGCCTCTTTGTCATAAGAAACTGTCTGATATAATGATATTTTAATCTGATCATCTTAGCATAATAACAACTAGCAAGGGGGGCACAAATCTATGAAAGCAAGAGGCGGATTAATACCGCCCAATAATTCACCATATTAAGTGATTATAGAAATAAAGATTCATATAAAGAATATTATGAGATATAGCCACTAATGGGCATGTATTCTAGATCTAAATAAGTGTGAGGATGCGGATTAACACAGCAAAAAATAATTCACTGTATTGGGTGAATGGCTAATAATTACCACCCAGGAACTTACGTTACGGGGGGGGGGGGGGAGGGATGTATTTTAAAGATATACAGTGCAGATCTGTTGTCAATTTTTCTCCAAAATGACTCAATGAATATTTATATACATCTTGTTACTATACTTGCGCTACATCTAAGCACTAGCGGGTCCTTACTGTGCTTATTGTATCATTTACTCAATTCTCACCCAATAAGGTGATAACTCTATATTGGTGATACTCTATATGAGCTGACCATTTATACTCCATGGCTGCCTTCTCGGTAAGCCCCATTATAAAGGATCTTTGATATTATATTATATAGGGGGAATTAGTGTAGCGCATGACATCTACGAGCTGGGTGAAATATAGTGCATTAGTATTCAATAGATAGCAGTAACTCAACAGTCTATAGAGGTAGACTAACAGGAATGCTACGCTTTTCCCACTGATACCCGTATTAGCTTTTAGTTATACTGAGCCTATATGATATGTATTCTAAATACCTGCAAAAACAGTGTATATCAACAAAGTATGATAACATGAGCCATATTAGTCAAGAAGATAAGACAAGAGAATATTAAATCTCAGAGAGGGTTATCAAGTTGAGGTTAAGCAAGTTATACATTCGCCTGTTTTTTAGCCCTGGGTAGGGTAACCTTAATATAAACTCATTAAGTGCTACATTAATTATGCATACAATACTGTTACTCAACTAAAAATTATATAATACATTTTCAACTACAATATGTGGCTCAAACATTCAGCTGGTTGTATTTACATGCGTGAATAGTCATCATTTTGATCACCCTTGCTAAAAATGGGTTAACTTAACTAAATAAAAATATCATTAATAAGTTATGCAATGAGCATTAAAAAACAAGTGTATAAATCATGTAAGGAGCTGGCATAATAAGCTGCGTATTATTATTAAACTTGAGCATATGCATGAAGGTGTCCTTAGTTTAGTATTCTTACAAGATAAGTCCAAACTTTTGCAATAAAATCCAAGTGCTGGGATGTCTTCAAAGCTCGAGTGCTGACACGCCGGACTTGCTGGGTGTTAGACAACTTAACCCTTCAGGGTGTATAGACATGTCCCGTTCTTTAGCCTATACCAACAGGCAGAGGGATACACTAAAGCAAATAAACCCTCTGAGATGAATGGCTTGTATGTAGGTGATTGGTACTGTATGAAAGACTAGCCGAATCTCCAAGTCTTGGGGAAATGTACCGCAGTTTCTCTCACAGTCCACATAGTGAGGTTACAAAGCGAGAGTAATGAGAGCTAAACAGGCTATAGAATAGGGAAACGGGTAGACAGAGTCAATTGAACCACATTTATATAGTTTGCGGCCATATTCTTAGGTTCCCTGAAGAACCATCATTTAGACCGTTATTGGGAAAATCTTCTGCCGACTGTGGTAAATGAATAGCTATGTGGCTAGGTACAATTAAACGTGAATTACACTCCAGCACAACATCACACTTGGAAAGTAGTTACCCCACTCCGGTTTTGTGGTCTGATGACAAATACATAAGGACCCGTAGATCTTGCTGTAGAACAGGGTAGTTCTTGCCCGGAGCGAGTACCATGAAGGGCGAGGCGGGACACAAAGGCAGTGAGCTATTTCTTGTCGAACCAGACACAAGGCTTCCGCGAGAGGCCAGAAGATCAAAGGACTCCAGTCCCCGACCACGGAGGCTCCACAGCCATGGAGCCGGTGTAAGTGCGGCGGTTTCTGCGCCAGTATTGAGGTAGGTTTTGGCTCAAAGTAGGATTGAGGGGTCAAGGGCTGCGTGCCTCTATCCGGTCGAATTATGTCGCACCCAAAGTCTGCCGCTTGCAAAGGTTCTTCTGTGGTGTTATCCGGTGAGTGCGTATTAACTGGTTGTTGTTCCATACTTGGGCACCGTGACCGCTTCATGTTGCTTCCGCTCTCCTCTCTCTCTAAACTCTGGTCAGGAATAAGTTCTGCACACAGTGAGAAGAATTGAGTGTCGAGCTTGTCTCCCAACTGTTGCAGGAGTAGAATGATCTCCGCCATTTTGGGCATGAATTCGTTCCACGATAGTATAGCAGACCCACTAAATAAATAGCGTTATGGGCATGTATGCCGAGTGATATTGTAGTGAATAGGAGTAGAGCTGTTCCCTCATAAGATTATTGCTGCTTATAATGCACACTGTCTCATATCTCCTCAGGCAATGGTGCGCAATGCCGTGTGGCCATCTTCAGATCAAAGAGCTGAATTTTCTGTAGGTTTCTGTGTTTCTAGCTGTGCCTGATCTCAGTGAGTGGCATTATCCCTTGAAAATCTCAGTTCCCAGAGCATTTTGTGAAAAACTACATAGATAAAAGCTGTTTTAAAGCATATATAATCGGGAGCTCTATCAGGACACGTCTTGCTCCCTTGATGGCTAGCTCCGCCCCCCACAAAAGGCCCTTTTAAGGGCTATTGGTAGTTTAGGCTAGGGTTTTTTTATTTTAGGGGGCTTTTTTTATTTTGATAGGGCTATTAGATTAGGTGTAATTAGTTTAAATATTTGATAATTTCTTTTTTATTTTGTGTAATTTAGTGTTTTTTTTTGTAATTTAGGCAATTGTATTTAATTGTATTTAATTTAGGTAATTTATTTAATTGTAGTGTAGTGTTAGTGTAACTTAGGTTAGGTTTTAATTTACAGCTACTTTTGTATTTATTTTAGCTAGGTAGTTATTAAATAGTTAATAACTATTTAGTAACTATTCTACCTAGTTAAAATAAATACAAACTTTCCTGTAAAATAAAAATAAACCCTAAGCTAGATACAATGTAACTATAAGTTATATTGTAGCTAGCTTAGGGTTTATTTTATAGGTAAGTATTTATTTTTAAATAGAAATTATTTAGTTATTAATAGTAGGTTTGATTTAGATTGAATTTAATTATATTTAAGTTAGGGGGTGTTAGGGTTAGACTTAGGTTTAGGGGTTAATAAATTTAGTATAATGGGGCGGCAGATTAGGGGTTAATTGTAGGTAGGTGGTGGCGATGTTAAGGGCGGCAGATTAGGGGTTAATAATATTTAACTAGTGTTTGAGATGCAGAAGTGCGGCGGTTTAGGGGTTAATATGTTTATTATAGTGGCGGCGATGTCCGGAGCGGAAGATTAGGGGTTAATAAGTATAATGTAGGTGTCAGCGATGTTGGGGGCGGCAGATTAGGGGTTAATAAGTGTAAGTTTAGGGGTGTTAGACTCGGGTTTATGTTAGGGTGTTAGGTGTAAACATAAATTTTGTTTCGCCATAGGAATCAATGGGGTTACGTTACTAAGCTTTACGCTGCTTTATTGCAGGTGTTAGACTTTTTCTCAGCCGGCTCTCCCCCTTGATGTCTATGGGGAAATCGTGCACAAGCATGCACAACCAGCTTACCACGGACTTAAGCAGCGCTGGTAGTGGAGTGCGGTAGGGAGCTCAATTTTGCTGTACGCTCACTTCTTGTCTTTTAACACCGGGTTTATAAAAACCTGTAATACCAGCGCTATAGGTAAGTGAGCGGTGAGAATAACGTGCAAGTTAGTACTGCACCCCTCATAACGCAAAACTCGTAATCTAGCTGTAAATTTTTTATTTTATTTTCATGGGTATTAAAACAGCTGATTGCCCTTTTAAGGGCAATGCTCATACAAATGCCCCATTTAGGGGCAATGGATAGATTAGTTTTAGTTAATCTAGTTTGTTTTTTACTGTAATCTTATCTTTTTATTTTTTTGAATATTAGCTTTTTTATTTTAATGTAATCTTAGTTTTTTTTTTTTAATGTTACTGTAATCCTAGGTTGTTTTTTTACTGTTTTTACTTTTAATGTAAAGTTAGGATTTTTTTATTTTTGGTAGCTTTTAATTCATTCTTATGGTATATAGTCTTATTTAAAATGTTGTATTTGAATTGGAGTTAACTTAGGGGGGTGTTAGGTTAGGGGGCTTAGTTATTAGATTAATACTTTGCGTTGTGTGGGGTTGGCGGTATAGGGGTTAATAGTGTAATTTGTTGTGGGGGGTTGACGGTTTACGTGTTAATATGTTTATTAGGTAGTTTGTGTTGTGGGGGATGGCGGTTTAGAGATTAATACATTTTATCAGTTATTGCGGTGGGGGGGATGGCGGATTAGGAGCGGATATTGCGCATTCTTAAGGTGTTTTGTTAAGGCTTCTAGGGAGTCACGGTACTTTCATACTTGCAGCGCCCGACTATGTGTGGCGAGGTGAATATGGAGTAAAATTTCTCCATTCTGGGCGCGTACGTCCTTGCGCTGAATATGTGATACCGACTGCTCTATGTTAGTTTATGGGAGTAAAAACAGCGGGCGACGGGTGAAATATACGGGCGTAACTTGTATGCGATGCCGTATATGTGATCGCTTGGTTCAAGTAAAAATTGGCGACGCCGGGTTTTGCGCCCGACACTGCATATGTAATCTAGCTCCATATGTGAATTATAAATTATTATTACTAGGGTACATCAGCTGGCTGCCAGTAAGGAATGGGTTGCAGCAGCTCTTCTCTTGAAACAAAGTTTAATGAGGTACCAGAAAAATAGTGCCTGGTGTGTTAGGAGGAGAACATTCATAGCATAACAGTGAAGTTACATTTTAAGTATAACACACTGACGTCTGTATTCCAGACATTATGAATCAGTATCTCAGTAAGAAGTCAAAATTAAACTTTCATGGTTTGATAGATTCAATTTGATAATTGAAAAATTTCTTAAAAATTACTTAGTTCTCTTGGTATGCTTCTTTTTGTAAAGCATCCCTATGTAGGCTCCGGAGCAGGGATGCACTACTGGGAGCTAGCTGGTAATCGGTGACTACACACAAATGCCTTGTCATTGGCTTAGCAGATGTGTTCAGCAAGGTCCCAGTGGTGTATTGCTGCCGAGTTTTCATAGCTCTGGGTCTTTTCAACACATTAAAGGCTATATCTCTATTTTGGACCTCAAACAGAAAAGAGGCTGAATATGGTGTAATATGTTTTACACAGAAAAAGCACTAAATGCAAGGTACTTATAGGGCTACATTTATCAAGCCCTCTTCTCCACTTTGACTGGAGGTTCGCACAAGCGCCCTGTTCTCCACCTCTTAGAAGGAGAATTTCAATCTCATCTGCCACTTCTGACCAGGGAGCTTGACAGCTCCTGCCTGTGTGTGATTGGCTGTGCGCATGCAGGGTTGCCCTAGAGGGCAAAGGAGCGCTCTTGTGCAATGGTAAATGTGGGCAGTGGATTGCTGCCCACAAGGGGAGAAGCAGGGTGGACCAGGGAGAATATGTAGGCCCCTGTCCGACATTATTTAATAAATTGAGCCCATTGTATACTAGGAGTATCTTCAGTCCACAATTTATTAACTGGAACCTTTTTCAAGAGAAATACAATTCTGCAACAAATCTGTATCATTAGTGATACTACAACTGATTTTTAAATGGATAGGAAACCCCAACATTTTCTTTCATGTTTTGGATAGAACATAACCTTTTTATACAACTTTCCAATTTACTTCTAGTATCAAATTTGCTTCATTCTCTTGTTATCTTTTGCTGAAGGAACAGCAATGCACTACTGGCAGCTAGATGAACACAAGAGGCAAATGTGTGCAAGCACCAATTACCAGCTGGCTCCCAGTAGTGTAGGATATGTGTGTATTCTTTTTCAACAAGGGATACCAAGAAAATGAAGCACATTTGAAAATAGAAGTGAATTTAAAAAGTGAATTAAAATGACATGCTCTATCTGAATCATGCACGTTTAATTTTGACTTTCCTATCCCTTTAAACACATCAGCCCCTCCCACTGATTCAGTGACAAACCAAGACCTGAAAGGAAGGTGTACATACAAGGAGTAATATAAATAAGTGTGTTTATTTATAAATATAGGTATGATAAATTTACATACAAATATATATATATATATATATATATATATATATATATATATATATATATAAATAAATAAGATATTTTGCAAAATATGTTCCCCACTAAATAAGATTATAAAAAACAAAGAACATCATAATATACAACAGCCAAAAAATAAATAAAAATACTAAAAATCAATCTACCAATCAGAAAGCAAATCAAACCACGAAAAAGCCTATCACAATCATACAGACTTTTTATCTTGCAGTTCTCACTCAAGCACGTGTTGACATAATTTAGAGTGGCCAATCCTGTATACGATATCATGCCATTTCAAAATATGCAGTTCTCAAACAAGTAGTCTTTTTTTTTTTATATAGTTCTTAATTAAGTTCCCTTCTTCCTTTTAAATCATTAGCTAAACAATCCTCAAAAATAGTTCTTATATGTAAAACTTCAGTAAGGTCCTCCATTAACAAAACAACTTCCGTATGTTAAAAAAAAAACCCAAAAAAACAAAACTGTTTGTACTTTAAATTCCCAATGAAATGACTAACAACAATAAAAAAAAAAACATGAAGTGATCTTGGATAAAAGGCCCAAATTAGGGAGCTAGTTACCAGTGTAGTGCAATCACAATATTAACATAAACATTAAACACACGGAGTCCAAAGCTTTTAGAAAAGATCAAGAAGGTTTTGTTTATTCATCAAAACAACATTTAACCTAAAACTTTAAAAACACAGACTTACACAGGGCCAGCTCAAGTAACCCTACCCCAGCCGTGTTACCTGCAGCAACCCATACAGGAGCCGTAAACCTCAAAGCCGCCACCCAACCAACTATAAAGGGAGAGAGGGACAAGCAAGAATCCAGAACACAGCAAAATAGGCCGAGGACTTCAAGCAGGAACCTTATAAAGGTAAATGAAAACTCACCCCTAAACAGCAAAACTGTTGCACCTTACACTACACAGCCCTCTGTGCTAGGGTTGCCACCTCGGCCATATTTTCCTGGACACTTACAGTGGGGCAAAAAAGTAATTAGTCAGCCACCAATTGTGCAAGTTCTCCCACTTAAGAAGATAAGAGAGGCCTGTAATTTCCATCATAGGTATACCTCAACTATGAGAGACAAAATGTGGAAACAAATCCAGACAATCACATTGTCTGATTTGGAAATAATTTATTTGCAAATTATGGTGGAAAATAAGTATTTGGTCAATATCAAAAGTTCATCTCAATACTTTGTTATATATCCTTTGTTGGCAATGACAGATGTCAAACATTTTCTGTAAGTCTTCACAAGGTTCTCACACACTGTTGCTGGTATGTTGGCCCATTCCTGCATGCAGATCTCCTCTATAGCAGTGATGTCTTGGGGCTGTCGCTGGGCAACACTTTCAACTCCCTCCAAAGGTTTTCTATGGGGTTGAGATCTGGAGACTGGCTAGGCCACTCTAGAACCTTGAAATGCTTCTTACGAAGCCACTCCATTGCCCGGGTGGTGTGTTTGGGATCATTGTCATGTTGAAAGACCCAGTCACGTTTCATCTTCAATGCCCTTGCTGATGGAAGGAGGTTTGCACTCAAAATCTCACGATACATGGCCCCATTCATTCTTTCGTGTACATGGATCAGTCGTCCTGTTCCCTTTGCAGAGAAACAGCCCCAAAGCATGATGTTGACACCCCCATGCTTCACAGTAGGTATGGTGTTCTTTGTTGCAACTCAACATTCTCTCTCCTCCAAACATGACAAGTTGTGTTTCTACCAAACAGTTCTACTTCTGGTTTCATCTGACCATATGACATTCTCCCAACCTGCTTTTGGATCATCCAAATGCTCTCTAGCATACTTCAGACGGGCCCGGACATGTACTGGCTTAAGCCGGGGGACACGTCTGGCACTGCAGGATCTGAGTCCCAGGCGGCGTAGTGTGTTACTGATGGTAGCCTTTGTTACGTTGGTCCCAGATCTCTGCAGGTCATTCACTAGGTCCCCCCGTGTGGTTCTGAGATGTTTGCTCACCGTTCTTGTGATCATTTTGACCCCACGGGGTGAGATCTTGCGTGGAGCCCCAGATCGAGGGAGATTATCAGTGGTCTTGTATGTCTTCCATTTTCTAATTATTTCTCCCACAGTTGATTTCTTCACACCAAGCTGCTTGCCTATTGCAGATTCAGTCTTCCCAGCCTGGTGCAGGTCTACAATTTTGTTTCTGGTGTCCTTCGACAGCTCTTTGGTCTTCACCATAGTGGAGTTTGGAGTGTGGCTGTTTGAGGTTGTGGACAGGTGTCTTTTATACTGATAAGTTCAAACAGGTGCCATTAATACAGGTAAAGAGTGGAGGACAGAGGAGCCTCTTAAAGAAAAAGATAAAGGTCTGTGAGAGTTAGAAATCTTGCTTGTTTGTAGGTGACCAAATACTTATTTTCCATCATAATATGCAAAAAAATTATTTCCAAATCAGACAATGTGATTGTCTGGATTTGTTTCCACATTTTGTCTCTCATAGTTGAGGTATACCTATGATGAAAATTACAGGCCTCTCTCATCTTCTTAAGTGGGAGAACTTGCACAATTGGTGGCTGACTAAATACTTTTTTGCCCCACTGTATGAGTTACACATGCTGCAGGGTGTGCAGGGGAGGAACATGAATAATGCTGTCCAGGATCACTATTTTTGTGCTGTCCAGCAGCACAATGCATGTTTCCCGCTGAACACCCTGCAGCATGTGTAACTCATAAGTGAAAACACAATTTTTTTCGTTCATGATTTAGAAATTGCATGCAATTTTAAACAACTTTCTAATTTACTTCTATTATCTAATTTGCTTCATTCTCTTGATATCCTTTGCTGAAAATCATATCTAGATAGACTCAGACGCTGATTGGTGGCTGCACATAGATGCCTTGTGCGATTGGCTCACCCATGTGCATTGCTATTTCTTAAACAAAGGATATCTAAAGATCGAAGCAAATTAGATATTAGAAGTAAATTGGAATGTTGTTTAAAAGTATATTCTCTATCTGAATAATGAAAGAAAACATTTGTGTTTAAAGGGACAGTAAACCTTAAAAATAATGTTACATAATTCTGCACATAGTGCAGAATTATATAACATTATTTAAGTGCTATAGTTCTAAAAGCCTTTTTTACCTTTTAATATGTAAAAATGATGGCGCTTTTACAGACCCGCTCTCTGCTGAGCGGGTCTGTAATATTTAGTCAGCGCATCGGGCCAGCTGTATAGTCACAGCCCGGCCCAACCGCGCCATAGCACTAAGTGCAGCTCGCTCCTGTCACAGAATCGAGCTGCACTTAGTCTTATGGCGCGGTCGGGCCGGGCTGTGACTATACAGCTGGCCCGATGCGCTGACTAAATATTACAGACCCGCTCAGCAGAGAGCAGAGAGCGGGTCTGTAAAAGCGCCATAATTTTTACATATTAAAAGGTAAAAAAGGCTTTTAGAACTATAGCACTTAAATAATGTTATATAATTCTGCACTATGTGCAGAATTATATAACATTATTTTTAAGGTTTACTGTCCCTTTAACCTATAAGGCTGCTCCAAGCCCACGAAGGGCTCTACACTAACCTCTTATGCAATTTATATCAAATCATTAATTTTTTATCTACTTATAGGATCTTAGGAACAGAAAAGGTAGTTGGTTGAATGTAAGGTATGAACCAAAATACACTTTTCTAGGATATGTTTCTTTATAAAATGTTAATAACTTTAGCACATTGAGTTTTTTAAATTATTGAAGCTGTAAATTATTTTTTTAACCCGGCTTTAAATTCCAGTTAATAAATTGAGGACTGAAGATACTCTTGGTAGCTTTCCAGTACTTTATTTAATGCTTATTTTGTATAAAACGTATTACACCATATTTGGCTTCTTCTCTAAAACAAAGGATGAGTCTTCACCTACTTAAGCTTGTTGAAGAGAACTAGAGTCATTAAAACACAGCTGTTAAAACAGAGAGACTGGCAGGTGTAATTGGTTTCGAAAAGCAGAGTAATTGTTTATTTTATAGAAGTTCTAGTATCATTTTTGTTTGTTTACTTACACACTGAAATGCAATATTTCTGCTTTGGAGTGGGCTTTAGCTATGTGCTTAAGCCCTCTGCAGGGTTAAACACTTACATACAAGCAACAGTGCAATACCATGGTCTTACACATTAGAGCATTTTCTGATTGCCCTTTTAAGTCCTGTTAACTCTCATGATACAGATCTCTTTCTATTTGATTTGATCACCAGCATGAGAAATCTGCAACTTTACATTTATCACATCTAAAACTCAACATTATGGTTTTCCCAACTCATGACATGTAAAGGGGCATTCTTTCTGACCTGCTTATTAGAACCAGAGGGCAACAACGGCTGGTGCCGGACGTCTACACAAAATAACTTTAAAAGCATTCACTGAGCTACTGTATCATAAATTATAATAATAGTTTTACCCTCAAGGCTGGAAGCAGCCCCCTGATTAAAAAAGAATGGGAGAGGGGGGTAATGGGTTAGTGTGGGAACAAAGCTACTTACTATCCTGTAGAATAACAAAATCATGTACAAGGATCAGATATACCAGTAAAAGTGCAAAATATGGCTGATATAAACATTATGCAGTTTATGAAAGATGGCCAGATACAGTATAAAGTATTATGGCCCCCAAACCTATGTGGACAACTTTGTAATATACTTTGTCATGTGTATAGGTTTATCATGTAAAACAGACTTATTAAAAAGGAACCCTCTAAAATGTATAAAGATGTTACACAGCCTGAAATTAGACTGATTACCTCAATATGTTTAACCTGGTTAACCACTGTCTTGGGGCTGCTGGAATGGAGCAATATATGTTGATATGTTGGAGGATTAGTTTTTTTTGGGTGGATTATCTTTTTATTCATAACAAGCAGCAGAGAGACCATAAAGACATGATAACAAGAATATCGGTCAGATACATAGCAAGTCTCAAGGACTTTTGATCATAAGAGTCCATCAGTAGCAAAAGATCTCAGAATCTTCTCAATGGTCTATTAGCCTTATAAGGAGTCTATTCTTTCGGTGGAAACAAAGACTCACACAAATATATATTAAACATAATCGTTAAAGGGACAGTGTACTATAAAATTGTTCTTCCCTTAATGTGTGCCAAGCTACTTATTATACCAGCTGCATAGTATAAAATGTATTATAAATTGTTCCATTATGTTTATTTTTGTAAGTGAAATTGCTGAGTTTGCTATTTGAAACCACAACCCATCAAAATAGGCTAAGCTTGCAGAGAGATCAGACAGCCTTATCTTATCACTCAAGTGCTTCCCTTTCTTATCTCTGTACAAAAAAAAAAAACAACAATTGAAAATCAATATTTTAGAAGGATATTTTTATCTCTTCCACGCCCCACTGGAAGTGAAATTTCTTCTGCTGGCTGTTTTTTTATATAGCTTGTCAATAGCCTATACTTAAGTATAAAAACTTTCAGTGTAGGTAGAGATACCACGGGCAAAATCATCTATTTCCAATGCTGAAATAAAGTAAAAGGAGCTATTTGTAAACAATTTAAAAACACTCCAGCAAGTAAAATGGATAATTGGGAACAATCAAAAAGGGGAGAAAAATGTAAACTGTCCCTTTACCCAAGCAAATATCCTCTATCAGGTTGGGTGGGTATAGTCTAAATTCACTAGCTCTCTTATTATGAAATTAACAGAAAGTGGTACTCTCCGTGCAAGACCAATATTCACATCACATGCAGGAAAATAGGTAGGAAAGGAGAAAAACAAAAACGTTAAGAAGCCACCCTCAAACAACCAAAATGAATACCCTTTCGGGGCCTGGTGGCTAACTACAAATTACAGGCATTGCAAGGCCCCCAGTCCTTCAGTATCCACCTACATGTCAGTTCTATTCACCCAATTATCCCAATATTTATCCAATCTGTCCTGTGCTCTATCAACTTCTTCCAAGCTCTCGCTATGCATAATTTGGCTGCCCCAAAAATGTAAATCACCCACATTCTATGTCATCTTGGGACCACACCACCCACATTATGAAAGAGTGCACTGACTGGCAGTTATTGTAATCCCTATGAGGGGCAAAGGGAGAAGATATCATCCCACAGAGAGGTTAATTTTGGGCAGGATCACTAAATATTAGGGTCAGATCCCATCCTACCACTCTGCCTTAAAGACTGAGCCACACTCGATTGTTAGATTTTGGACATCCTAAGCGGGGTCATACCAGAACTGTGGTAGAGTGCAGAGTCTTTTTGGTAAGGGTTATAGCCCTTGCAAGATCACGTTCATAAACATCACAAGTTAACTCCCGTACCTACCCATGCCCTTGCCTGCCAGATACTATCTCTGCAACGATCCAATTTCAAAATGGTATGACGAATAGTAAGGGACTTAAATAGTTTATTACCAGCTTTCCACCTCTTTTACCATTCAGTGAGATTTCAAAGCCTTCTACTTGGAAAGCCCAAGCTTTTAGAAAATTCATTAACCTTATACTTTAAAATCTCAACCAGACTGGAGAAGAACTAGTACAAGCCAGCAATGTATCCAAATTCACTAACCTATACTAAATGTACAGATCTTCTATCCCATCATAACCCAAGAGAGTTTGGAAGAATGTGCAAATAACCCCTCAAATGGTGTATGGGCAGGATTGCCATATGTCCCGGAAAACTGTGAAAGTCTTGGATTTTATTGAATAAATCCCGCTTTTGCCTGCACATTTTTCTTTTAAGAGAGAGCGCACATCTCAAATAGATAATGGTCGTGTGTGGGCAAATCTAACTGCTGTGAGCACTACACACAGCCCATCCCATCTCAAAGTTCCTTTCTGCTCTTCTAGCGAGTGCCTGCATGACAAAACACTCCAGTTTCAAAAAGCTCAGACAGACAGAGCTGGAGAGTGTCTGGTGTGGACGTCAGCGGTGGTATGGCGGTAGGTGAGATCTTTAAGAGAAGTACGTTAAATGTCAAAATCCACTATTAAGTTGTAATCTTACATGAGTTCAGCCAGTTTGCTAGCTTAGAGTTACAGTGGCACAGGAACTCTAATGAAGTGCATGTAATGTTAAAGGACTGTGTGCCAACAAGGGATGCAATGCATTAAAGAGACATTGTACACACAATTGCCTCTACTATAATGATTTTTGCATGAACTATTAGGTAAAAGGTATTTAAACAGAAACTAGCTGGATCTTAACCAGGGTAGTGTGAAAAGAAAAAAGTATATTTATTTTGTACAATAAAACCAGTTCTTCAAAGAAACGGCTGAAACAACCTCTTTTATATGGAAAATGTGCAATGCCCCTTTAAGTGTAATCTAAATCTATTTATATTACGAGACTATATGTAACTTGATTTTATCTGTAATTAGACTAAAAGGAAAAAAATATTCAAGTTGGACCTTGTGGTGAAGTGTGGACTATATAGTATTACGTTTTCATTATTTGTGGATATATTCCTCACCCGACCACCCTCATTCCAGTCAAATATCACTTTGTCCTAGTTTTGTGGAAGAGAATTATGGCAGTCCTATGTATGGGAGATGGATGTGGACTTCAGGATTATTTTTTATTTATGTTTAACTTTTGCTAAAAAACTATTGAAAGTTTCACAAGTAGATGGCAATTTATGAGGTAAAAAATATTTTTTGATCTTTGCTGCAGCAGTGATTGTGGGAAGTAGGTTAATAGAACCAGAAATGCCCCAGTAAATCTGGATTTTGTTCTATGTTTTCTGAATTCTAGTCCCAGAAGATGAAGAGCCTGATGCTTTAAGCCCCTACTAAGCAAAAACTCTGTATATAAATAGGGCCAAATTGTGCAACACTATTGAGATGCCTTACTCCTTCCTTCCCTCCTTGGTATTAGATATTACATCTCTCCTTCTTACCCGACACCTGACTACACACTGCTATACTTCAATATAACAGAAAACTAGAGAAAAAAAACATACTGTAAAATCAAAAGCCCCAGAGAAGTATGTGCAGGGCCTTCTTTAATATTGACTGGACCCTGGGCAAACATTTTCATGCCCCACCATGCAATTTTGCTCTCCAACCTAACATCCCAAAAACAACTAAATCAATTTATTTTATAATTTTTTTAAATTATTAGCCCAGCAGTGGATCATCTACTGCTGGGCTAATCATTTAAAAAAAATGAAATAAATTGTAATATGTGAAACTGGACCTACGCAGTACTAATAAATAAATAAATGCCTCCACTGTAGATTAATTTAATATGCTTTTTAATGTGATTCTGGTGTGAGCTTAGCTGGTTAAAAAGATTTAGGGCAGCTAACAGGAGCAAAGCAAGGTAAAGACTGAGGAGGAAGCATGGAGGTGCAGACAAATATAAGTTTACTGACTGGAACAGCAGAATTACTATGGGAAGCTGTAAAATCTGAGACAAAGAGAAAAAAAAACTATAAAAATAAACCTTACCTTAATGTTTGAAGTATCAGCATGACACTATACATCAGCACATGTCACTTCTTTGCTAGGAACAAGTTCCCTTTCACCCTGCACTAGACAATGCTGCATGGGGGAGGGGACATGTGTGCACTCACTTATTCCTACCACTTACACCTTTCTACAAAGCACTGTTCCCCTAACAAACTTCAGTTAGTTGAACTTAGGGCTACAGCAGAAAGAGCAGGGCTAAGGGGACCAGCAGATTGGATGCTGTCTGCCCAAGGCTACATGGATACAGTGTGAGATGAGTCACACAGTCTCAAGACTGAAGAGAGCAGTGTCCTCACGTGCCTGCCACTCCAGCTTTCTGCTGCATGTGCCTACAGTCAGCCCTACCCAGAAACAATCCCCACCACCAGATCAGTTACCTGGTAACAGTGTTAACCCCAGCAGGACATTTTCTGATGCAGTGGGATTGGCTGTATGCAGAGTTAGGAATTAGCATTCAGTGCTGCACAGTGCACATCTAAAACAGCACATGGAACTAGCTTGGCATGTCACATGACACCGGCATGGTCTGGCACAGTTTCTCACAAATATAAGCAGAGAACTTTTGACTATGACAGTATTAGGACTGACTGTATGTGTCCCCCATATCACATGACATCAGCAGTCTGGCATGAACCCTTTTGCCCTGTATTAAAGATGGCCCTGAGTATGTGGTGGGAGTACGGCACAAAATATTAAACTAAATACAAACTAAATTGAACAAGGGACAGACTTAAAAAGCAGGGACAGGAATCTTACAAAAATACAGGACTGTCCCAGGAAAAAATGGGACAGTTGGCAACTATGCTTTAAGGGTGTACTGTAGAGAAGTCATAGTCTGCTCAAACCTTGTCAACACAAACCTTGAAAAAAAAAAAAAAAAAAAAGTAAATTGATTCAGTATTTCTTGAGTTATTAAGATGTGAAGAAAAATTCCCACATGGCAACATGTTGATTTTTCAAGAATTCTACTTTAAATTACTACACCAATCTTTTTGACATTTGTCAAGGTCACATAATCTTGTGTTATTGGCTTTATTTACTTGATCAGCATATCCAGAGATACCATACTTAGCCATGTTACTGTGATGTTATTCAAACATTTTTTTAATTAAACAGAAATGGCAGAGTTCAATTATTTATTAAAGGAGACATGAACGTGAAAGTGAAACTTTTATGGCTCAGACAGAGTAAGGGGTTTTCAAAGTATTAGATAGTGGGCCTCCACTTTGATGAAACCTTCAAGATGGGCCTCATATCATGTAAAAGAAGTTATTAAATTTATTATTATTAAAATGTTGGCACAATTTACTTTGATATTTCTGGATGTTTTTTTTAAGAAATAAATTATAAAAATTTAAATTATAAGGTTTTTAGCGTAACAATTTTTAAAATGTCACTATAACTGCTTTTTAACTGTTCTTCCTTAACAAAAGATGTGTAGCAAAGAAAAAAATAGGAAATTTAGAGAAAGCCAATTAAACATATTCCTATCTTACTGGGAGAGATACATTTGTTTCCATGCTTTACAGAGAATACTGGTTGTAGTGATGTCCCAAACAGACGAAGGTCATCCTCCACAAGAACCGTATTTGCTGTTGATAAATTATAAAGCAGAAAAGACGGATTTGCACATTGCCACTAATGGCAATGTTCCATCACGGCTTTTTGTGGGAGTTCTGGATATATCCTTTCGACAGTGTACAATTACAAGTCAGTTAAATACTTCTTGCATAGACAGTATGCTCTGATAACCCACGGGTCCAACATTTTTCTAAATGCAAACTCTCCCTTGCTTGCCAAAAACAAAATCCCTCCCCTGCAAAGATGTTTTAAGCATGTTGAGGTGTTCGAAGATATCTGAGAGATATGCCACCCATGTCAAATCTTCCATGTACTTCTCCAGTCGGGACTGAAAGTTGGAGGAAAAAAAAGCAGCATTTCCTGCTGTACAATCGGAGTTGTGGCAGACTTTTGTCCAGGAAAGCCAGTGGATCTATGCATGCAGAAGCCATTTATAGTGTGCATCCAAAATTCAAAAAAGTAATGTTGTAAGAGAGTGGAATTGAATCCTGCTGTTCCCTCTCCTATAGTTTCAGAACACATTTCTTTGGCTGCAGGAAGAATTAATGTATTTCCATTGGTATGTGCTTCATCTACCTCTGCAATGCACAATTCAACACAATATGAAGCTTGGGTGGCAATCAAATTCTGTTTGCTCAAATATTGCATAACTTTAATTTACTGTGAAAGGCATAAAGTTTTCTTTGATAACACTCAGAAGGTTTTCTTGCCACCTCACCATGCTTTGCGTCTAGATTTTTGCAAAGTTTTGTAGGTCACATGCTGTCATTTGCAAGAACCCCCTGACAAACAACACGTACAAGTTGTGAGGCATCAATTAAAAGTATCCAGGTAAATCCCAAACTGATATACTCCATATCATATTGTCTTTTTTTTAGTTTGGCACTTGAAACTGAAGACTGTGACCATATTTTATTTATTTTTTTTAAATCCCCATGTTAAATTACCTGGATAATTCCCATTGTGCACAGTGACAGTTTTACTACTCTCATGCAGGATTATCTGTCTTAGTGCTCCTGGATAACAAACGCTTTAAGCCTCAGTGCCTTCGGCCTATGTCTTACTGTTGGCTTCCATAGCACATCTCATTGCCCCCCTTTTCTGCTTTAGCGCCCCCAAGTGAAGGAGCGTCTCACACTTTGCAAACTGCAGAGAAAGCTTGACATTTTATGAGGCTTTTCAATTTACTTCTATCATCAAACTGACTTTGTTATTTTTGTATATTTAATTGAAAAAGCATACCTAGGTAGGTTCAGGAGAAGCCATGCATTGCTGGGAGCTAGCTGGTGATTGGTGGTCATGTACATAAGGCTCCAAGTGCAATCCTACTCTTGAGCAGATTATGGGATCGATCAGTATCCTTTAGAGAAACGTATCTAATGGTTTTCACAATTATTACAAAATAAATCACCAATAAAGTCTTTGGGGATTTTTGTATATACATCATTTGAAACGTTTTTCTACAGGATTGTGATCACAACCCTGTAGAAAAGTTTAATCATTTTTTTTTATTTTTTTTTACAAAATGTACTTAAAAAGGTACTTTTTAGCAAATAAAACATTAGATACATTTTTTTTTCTACAGGGTTGTGATATATATATATATATATATATATATATATATATATATATATATATATATATATATATATATATATATATATATATATATATATATATATATATATATATATATATATATATATATATATAGCCAAAAAACAAGAAAGGGTATATGCATGCACTCTCACCAGCTACCATCAACTGCCAGGGTGCTCTGTGGGGAAATTCATCAGCAAAAATTGAAAAAAAAGCACTCACTGGTCTTCAGATAACCAATCCAAATAAAATTTATTAGTGACGTTTCGGGACAAATAGCCGCACACTGCATCAAATTGGTCTGCATGGCTGTCATTCCAGAAGGAAGCCTCTTCTAAAGATGATGCACAAGAAACCCTGCAAACAGTTTGCTGAAGACAAGCAGACTAAGGACATGGATTACTCCTTCCCATCTAGATTGTAAGTTCCCACGGAAACAGGGCCCTTAATTCCCCCTGTATTTGTCTGAAAATGTTTGGCTTTTATTGTATTGTTTCACCATTGTACTTTTATCCTTGTACACATGGGAATCGCTGCAGAATCTATTGGCGCTTTATAAATAAAGAATAATAATAATAAAAATTACTGGAACCATGTCCTGTGGTCCGATGAGACCAAGATAAACTTATTTGGTTCAGATGGTGTCAAGCGTGTGTGGCAGGAACCAGGTGAGGAGTACAAAAACAAGTGTGTCTTGCCTACAGTCAAGCATGGTAGTGGGAGTGTCATGGTCTGGGCCTGCATAAGTGCTGCCGGCACTGGGGAGCTACAGTTCATTGAGGGAACCATGAATGCCAACATGTACTGTGACATACTGAAGCAGAGCATGATCCCCTCCCTTCATAGACTGGGCCGCAGGGCAGTATTCCAACATGATAACAACCCCAAACACACCTCAAAGAAGACCACTGCCTTGCTAAAGAAGCTGAGGGTAAAGGTGATGGACTGGCCAAGCATGTCTCCAGACCTAAACCCTATTAAGCATATGTGGGGCATCCTCAAACGGAAGGTGGGGGAGCGCAAGGTCTCCAACATCCACCAGCTCTGTGATGTCGTCATGGAGGAGTGAAAGAGGACTCCAGTGGCAACCTGTGATGCTCTGGTGAACTCCATGCCCAAGAGGGTTAAGGCAGTGCTGGAAAATTATTGTAGTCACACAAAATATTGACACTTCAGGCCCAATTTGGACATTTCCACTTAGGGGTGTACTCACTTTTGTTGTCAACGGTTTAGACATTAATGGATGTGTGTTGAGTTATTTTGAGGGGACAGCAAATTTACACTGTTATACAGGCTGTACACTCACTACTTTACATTGTAGCAAAGTGTCATTTCTTCAGTGTTGTCACATAAAAAAGATATAACAAATTTACAAAAATGTGAGTGGTGTACTCACTTTTGTGAGATACTGTTTGTACGTACATACATATGTATCTACTGGCTGATGCTTGTGTCTTCGCTCTGTGTATGTTGTGATTTGTAAAAAAAAAAAAATAATGAAAAACCTGACCACTCGCAACGACTCGCTGACATGAACTTCTTGAGTTTTTCGTTAATTCTCGTAATCTGAATAGGTATCCTCATAAAGCAGAATCTAAATACCAATTCTCACATCTGTTAACATCTTTGGTTTTTGAGATATAGGTTTCCTCATAAATCAGCCCCCCCTACATTTTGACCCCCCTTAAGTGGATTTTCAGGAAATGTTAAAACACATATTTCTTTATTTTTAAAGGAGAATCTAAATACCAATTTCCATGTCTGTAACATTGTCATTTTTTGAGATATAGGTATCCTCATAAATTAGCCCCCACTCTTTTGAACCCCCCTTAAGTGGATTTTTGGGAAATGGTAAAACACGTGTATCTTTGTTTTTCAAGGAGAATCTAAATACCAATTTTTCACATCTTTTGACCCCCCTTAAAAAGGGACACTGAACCCCTTTTTTTATTTTGTGATTCAGATAGATCATGCAATTTTAAGCAACTTTCTAATTTACTCCTATTATCAATATTTCTTCGTTCTCTTGCTATCTTTATTTGAAAAAGACGACATCTAAGCTAAGGAGCCAGACAATTTTGGGTTCAGAACCCTGAACAGCACTTGTTTATTGGTGGGAAAATGTATCCACCAATCAGCAAGAACAACCCAGGTTGTTCATAAAAAAATGGGACGGCATACAAACTTAACCTCATAAATCAGCCCCCCCTTTTGACCCTCCCTAAAGTCTTAGTAAGACTGGCCTTGTATGCTTGCCTGCCCTCTGTTTGGGAACACTGTATGTTTTTATATGCTTCAAATAAATGGATGTTTTAAGGTTTTTCACTAACCGAGTAGTGCCTGCACTTTCTTGGCCTTCTGTACTAGGCCATGATACCCAAATGTTGAAACACTTGAAAGTGATGCAGCATAGCTGTAAAAAGCAGACTAGGAAATATCACCCGAACATCTCTACGTAAAAAAGAAAGATATTTTACCTCAAAGTATTCAAACCAAATTGCAAAGGACTTTATGCAGCAAATCAGTATGTCTGTCCTGGGACAGGCAAGGGAATGAGCCTTGTGAACACTCATTATTTCCCTATTCAGTTTAAGGAAGTTTACTATATACTATAAAATCTCATGATATCACAGTAAAAGAGTTCATGACCTCACTGCTGATGGTGATTGGCTGCAGTTCAGTTCTTAATTTGTTTTACCTACAACTGGACAGCAGTTGAGTATAACTTTTTACACAGAACTTACTCTGGTGAGCTGAGGAAATTTTGAGGTAAATATATTATTTTTTTACATAGAGATGCTCAGGTGATATGTCCCTTTAAGTGGATTTTGGGGAAATGGTAAAATATGTGTTTCTTTATTTTTCAAGGAGAATCTAAATACCAATTTTCACATCTGTAACATTGTCGGTTTTTGAGATACAGGTATCCTCATAAAAAAGTTCACCCCCCTTTTTCACCCCCTTAGGGACGTAATTACCAAAAATCCTTCCTTAGTAGGTGCCTGCGTCATAAAAACAAAGTAACTTACAAATTTCAAATTCCTAGGTTACACGGTTAGAGCTGGGCATTGATGAGTCAGTCAGGACGTCTTCTTTTATATATATATATATATATATATATATATATATATATATATATATATATATATATATATATATATATATATATATATATATATATATATATATATATATATATATATATATATATATAGATGTACATATGTATGTATGTAGAACCAACAACTTTAATGGTGAAAGAAATAGAAATTAATAAATCTAAATGTACATATTAAATAACACAATTGTGGATGTTAACAAATTTGTGCGAAAATTAATTTTATGCAAACATTTTGTGGATACTGAAAGGGTACAGAATGAAAATAGAACTGAACCAAATAATGTGGATATTGAAAACTGTTTGACTTTTTCTGATATATGTTCTGTTTCTGATTTACAGGAGCTCTTAGCTGAGAATGATGTGAACACTGAAGGATTAGTATCCGAAAGAAATATTTAAGTAAATTTAAGAAAAAGCGCAATTTTTACCCTGTACACTCTAGGTCTAATGTGGTGGAGAATTTTCAGAGGGTTGTAGAGGAAAAATTAAGAGCATTGAACCAAAAACCTAGAAAAACAAAAATGAATTTAACATTTAAAGAAAGAGAAGCTTTAAATAAATTGAATCAGGATTGTGCTATAACAATTAGACCCTCGGACAAGTGGGGGGGAGTGTTGTTATTTTGGAAAGGGTAAAATATATAAAGGAAGCAAATAGACAATTGCAGGAGATTATATATATATATATATATATATATATATATATATATATATATATATATATATATATATATATTATATATATATATATATATATATATATATATATATATATATATATATAGTCCAGATAGAGGACAGCACAATCTTACACCTATTCAACTGCCAAGGTGCACTGCAAGCCAATTCGTAACCTCTCCAAGAACACAGGCACTCACTGGTCTTTGTAAAAGGTAATCCTTTATTTAATCCATTAAAACGATAATAATACCATGACGTTTCGGCACATCATCGTGCCTTTATCAAATGTAACAAAAATATTAAAAGCTTCATATCAAACTTACCCCAAGTCACCACTTAAATACTACTGGAATTCAACACATACCGCCAGTTCACCGTGTGTGAAATCGGCGTCTGACGTCATCAGGGAGCGCTAAACTATGCGCCCTGTGAGATCGTGGAGCCGACGTTGCCATGGCAACATGTAAACTATACACGGTTTCTCGGCAGATGTGTAATAGACCAATAGATATATTTGCATATCGAGTGTGTCGCCGATTATACATATTAACGGAGATCCCCATACTTATTTTTAAAGGGGCAAAATACCGCAAATTTCCAAACTAATGGACAAAGACGATGTCTATATCAGCGCAACACTCCAAGCAAATAGTGCAAAAAACAAAGTGCGTAAAAAACAGTGTATAAAATTTATAGTGTATTAGAAAGGAGCATCTGTATAACATTGTATCCATATCATAATAAGTGAAAAAAGGATCAAGAAAACATTTGATGTTTGGATTGAATAAAGGATTACCTTTTACAAAGACCAGTGAGTGCCTGTGTTCTTGGAGAGGATAGATAGATAGATAGATAGATAGATAGATAGATAGATATTAATTAAACTAAAGGATAATCCCACCCAACAGTTTAAAAAGATCTTAGAAGATATAGCTGTGTATGCAAGATATAATAACATAAATTACTCAAGCAGTACAAGAAATGTTAATACCCCAACAACCTGTTACACCAATATTCCACTACTTCCCTAAAGTTCACAAAGACATCACTAACTACCCAGGGCACCCTATAATAGCTGGGATAAATTCACTAAACGAGCCCCTTTCTGACCTGATTGATAGCTTTCTGCAACCATTAGAAAAAGCTTTACCAAGCTTTATACAGGACACTACTTCCCTACTACTCAAACTGAAGGATGTTAAATGAAGTCCACCTATAGGTTTTTGGTGGTTAATTTGGCCTCTTCAAATACCTTGATTACACATGTCAAGGGGCTACAAGAAATAGAGTACTTCCTTGACCACCAAAGCAATTTTAACCCAGCCACCAAACACTTCTTACTCAATTCAATTGATTATCTATTATCTCACAATTACTTTATGTTTGAGGACAGCTTCTATCTCCAAAGATGTGGAACAGCAATGGAGGCAAAATTTGCTCCCTGCTACACCAATCTCTTTAAGGGATGGTGGGAGCTGCTCCACGTCTTTGGAGATAGAAATCCCTATCAAGACCATATTGTCTTTTTCGCCAGATACATTGATGATCTGATATTTATAATGGATTGCACAGAGGAAAACATTGATGCATTCTGTGTTTATTTAAACAATAATAATTGTGATATCAAATTGGTAGGAGAACAAAATAAAGACAGGATTATTGTTTTGGATATAACTATCAGTGGTAACCCAAATATAGGTGTAATAGAGACTGATCTATATAGGAAAACCACAGCCGGCAACACTATCCTTGACAATAATTAATGCCATCCAAGACACACTGTATGTGGAATTCCCAAAGGGCAATTTATAAGGGCCAAAAGAAACTGCACTAATGAGTAGAATTACATCAAGCAGGCTGATAAGATTACACAATGTCTTAAAGAAAGAGGATATAATAAAAAAAAACCCTAGCTAAAGCCTGCAGGGAAGTGGATTATATACCAAGAGAAAAATGACAAACCAAAATGTATTACCACCTATAGCTTCAAATATAATGGTATATGTACAATTATTGAGGAAAGCCTACCCATTTTACATACAGATCCTATACTTAAAAAAAAAGGTATTCAATGAGGGATGTCAGCTTATCCCAAAGAAGGGTAAAACTATTGGTAATTTTTTATCGCCTTCAGATCTATCCAGAGTAAATCAAAACGGCTGGCTTAAGCGAAGAAAAAGGTTTTTATAAATGTAGGCACAATATATGCAAGACTTGTGATCTTGTGAAAGAAGGGGAATTTTTTTTATATCTACGCAAACTAAATGTAACCATAGGATCAACTTTTACATAAATTGTGCAACAACACATGTCATCTATCTTTTGACATGTAGCAGGTGCTTTAAGCAATATGTAGGCAGAACTAAGAGACTAAGGATTGGCAAGTGTGTTCATTTCCGAATTTGAATGTTAGAACGAATGTTATTACCGAAATTCGAATTACAAATCCGAATGTTGCTACGAACGAATATTCATAAAAATACTATAATCAAATGCTATTAACAGTTTTCGAATGTCACTTTCGAATTCAAATGTTTATAATTAGATTGAATGTCCACATTCAAAATTTCGAATTTAAAATTCTATTTAACAAATACTATTCAGAAGTTCAATAGTTCATGCGGTAGGGAATCTATTAAATTGATACATAATAGATACAAATATATTAATTCGATTGATTCTAATTCGATCGAATATTGCATAATTTGAATATTTAAAGAAAGCATTAGAAATACTGCATAATTCGAATATTACATTTAAATAAAGCATTATAGAAATACTATTACAAATATATAAATTTGAATTCTTTCGAATTCGAATATTGCATAATTTGAATATTACATTTAAAGAAAGCATTAGAAATACTATTACAAATATATAAATTCAAATTTTTCGAAACAAATATTTTCAAATGTAATCGTAAAATTCGAAACTGAACATTCGAAAATCGAATGTTAGAAATTCGAACGTGTTAAAATTTGTTTCATTTTTCGAATGTTGCAAAACATTCGCCCATCCCTATAAGAGACCCCTAAAGGATCGCTTTCTTGAGCATGTTACGATCCATTGAGGATCCTGATTCAGACACTCCAATCGCTAAGCATTTTAAATAATTACATAATTCTGATTTAACACTATTGTATATACATGGCATTGACCACATACCCCGATGGAAAAGGGGAGAGAACCGTGAAAATAAACTTAAAGGGACATGAAACCCACATTTTTTCTTTCATGATTTAGAAAAAGCATACTATTTTAAACAACTTTCTAATTTTCTTCTATGACCTAATTTGTTTAATTCTCTTTATATACTTTGCTGAAAAGCATATCCAGATAGGCTCAGTAGCTGCTGATTGGTTGCTGCACATAGATGCCTCATGTGATTGGCTCACACATGTGCATTGCTATTTCTTTAACAAAGGATATATAAAAAATGAAGCAAATTAGATAATAGAAGTAAATTGGAATGTGTTTTTAAATTGTATTCTCTACTTCAATTATGAAATAATTTTTTTGGGTTTAGTGACCCTTTAAAACAAGAGAGGTATTCTGAGTTTTTACCTTGAACACCTCAATACCCCATGGTTTAAATTTTAGGAAGGACCTTGATCTATGTGTATAGGGATTTAATAGGATATTCACTTTGCTTGCTCCATATTATTAATCTTTATTATAATGAAATATAAAGTAAGAGAAATTACTTATATGAATATGTATAATATGTGAAATGTTTCAGTCTTTCCCTTTACTAATAGTTATTCCATGATCAATTTAGCATAATTTGCAACAACTAAGATGGGAACTAATAAATGTGACTATGTATCTTTAAAATTACAAAGCTGTAGCCTATTTAAGCTGAAGGCAGCTGCAGCTCCTACAGGCAGTGAGCAAGTGCTTGGGAAGCACAAAACATGTCTGCTATATGAGGAGCTCAGCTTTCCCTTCTTGATTTTAAACTGTCATTAATATGCGGTCTATGGCTGCACTCTAATGTGTTTTTTATACATTTGAATTAAAGCCTGGATTTTTTACTATATGTGGCTTGTGCTTGGGACTTTCTTCTGTTATATTACATATTAAATAATTTACAAGGCTTTTAAAAATCTTAACTTTTAGCCTTACCTATCATGCATGCTCCTATTTTGGTGGTTGACTCTCACTGCCTAATCCCACATGTAAGAATTTGCAGGGATGAAAAGTGTTCTCCTTCTATAGAAACCAAACTAGATAGCATTATTTTCCTTCTGTGATGTAGAACAGGCTTTTACAAAGTGCCACTTACAATGGATGAATAAATGCATACAATGAAAAACATAATTAGGAGCAAGTACTCCGCTAAGACACGTCTGTATTATTAAGACCTCTGGGAACGAGGAGCTTGGGCTGGAGGGTCTTAGCTGTGACTGAATTTACCATAATAATTAAAACCTCATGAAAACAGGACTATAATCAGCATGATGTATACTGCTTTACTTGGCCCTTGTGTATAATACAGTATGGTGAAATTCACAAGTGATCTGCAGCCATACAGAGCAATAGTACAATTTAAAGTTCGCTGGGTGGGAACTGCTCCATCCTCAGACACAAGTGAGCTCATCTGTTTCCATGTTGACGTGATATCATGTAAGGGTGTAGAACACACGTAATCGGCAGAATATAAAAACGGTTAGGTAATTGCACTTGGGTGTTATAATGGAAAATATTATTTTATATTACCAGGCCTCTACTGTATTAAAAGCAAGCATTTTGTATTTACATGGTAAATTATAGACATTGTGATCAAACCTTTGAGGAAAATTCCGATAGTAATCTAATAAATCCTGGAAAGCTTTGAAGTTCTAGACATCAGGTGACATTTTAAATTGAAAAAAATTCAATTGCCGGACAAATCTGTTATAAAAGGGAATATTTTGGAGTCCCATGTCTGTTTAGAATTTGAGCAAAGGTGTCTATATAATGTAATGTACATAAAGACATTTCGACGAAACAAATTATAAATTGCACTGCACTTAATTAACCCCTTTCTGACGGTACAAATTTGTGACATTGGAACAGATTTCCTACGTAAACAAATTAGTAAACAATTTAAATCACGCAATCGTACATGCAATCACGTGATTTAGATGATGGGATCGAGTCTGGGGGGGAGTGCCTGTGATGCTAGGCAAGCCCTCCATGCCAATGATCCCAGTTAGGAAGCCGTAGCTGCTTCAGTTCAGCAGAACGGGTAGACGTTCTATGCAGTCCTAACGGCTCTAAATCCCAGCGCAGTTAGGACGGAATGGAACGTCCTAACGGCCTTAAGAGGGTTAAGATGAATGCATACTCATTATTAGGCATTCATTTAGTAAACAAATCCTGAATATGACCATAGGCTGCGGCATTCGGATATTATCAGCACTGTATTTATTTGTGCAATAGTGCAACACAAATATCAATGCAAATACAGATATCTGTGTATTGAACTATTACACAAATAAACACAGTGCCGAAAAAAGCCGAATGCCCCAGCCTGTGGCCATATTCAGCATTTGTTTACTACGCGAATACCAAATAATCAAAACATAGAAGTGTAATTTGGTCTTTTTATGGTTATTAATTTTAGTGTCAATCAACTAGACAGTTGTATATGCGTTTCGTGAAGGTAAAATTATTCAGAAAATTCTTAGAATACAAAAAGACAACTTCTTGCCTTTTCAGTGTTTATTCTTGACAATTGGTTTTTTTTATTTTTTATTTATAAATCTACAAAGTGGTATCTTCTGAAAGTGTAATAAGATATGCGCATTTGGATCCCGACGGATCCATAAAAGAAAGATTGCAATAACAAAACAAAGAGAATTTTGCTCCATCATTTGTTTCAACAAAAAAATAAGCCGCCCCTATAATGAAGAAAGGAACCAATAAAGCTGCGTCAAAAAAAATTATTTCCTTCATTCATGCTGTTAAAACCGCTACTCTATTCTAGGAAAGGCTTTTCTACTGACAGGAAATTATTCAAAAGTTCAAATTTATACTATTCAATAATGATAAGCAGGAATTTTATTGTGAGTTAATTGATTCGTGTGTCAACCAACAAGTATGTAAGTATTACTTTTGTTTCTGGTCATAAAGCCATTAAAGAATAAATAAATACAAAATAATATGTTCCTTTAAAAGGGACACTCAGGTTATATTAAATTTTCATGATTCAGATATAGCATGTAATTTTAAACAACTTTTCAATTTACTTCCATTAAAAAAAATGTGCACAGTTTTTTATATTTACAATTTTTGAGTCACCAGCTCCTACTGAACATGTGCAAGAATTCACAGACTATACGTATATGCATTTGTGATTGGCTGATTGCTATCACATGGTACAAGGGGAGTGGAAATATACATAACTTTGAAATTTGTTATAAAAAAATCTACTACTCATTTGAAGTTCAGACTAAGTGGTATTGCATTGTCTTGTTATCTTGCATGTGTTGATTATGCAAATCTAATATGTTGACTGATCCTTTAAGCAGTTGCTCCACATAGGAAACAAGTAAATGTTGTTAATCTGGCCTTATTGAATGAGCCCAGGAATTTAAAATGAAGTTTAACATGAAAATTGTTTTTTGTCTGTGCACTTGTCTAGTTAACTTACAATGAATTGTACCTATTCAATATTTAGCAAAAAAATAAATAAATCCTGTTTTATACCTTGTATGACTCATTTTCCTTCTTTTTAAAACAGAGCATGACCTTACTGCTTTTGTTAAGGGTATTACATTGAATGTAAACCTTTTCTCAAAACCCTTCCCTGTGTCAGCTAAATAAAAGTAAAGAATATTGACAGAGGGTAGTTCAAAAAAGCAAAGATAATCTGTTGTAATTAAGCTCCAACTTTACAGCTCACATGATTGCAGAAAAAAGGTATTATAGTGAGTGTTTTAACCATACTAAATGGTCCTATTTTCCGGATTTTTAGAGGGTACAAGACTAATGCCTAGTTTCCACTGGGGTTGTAAACAGTGTGTGTGTGTAATTTATATATATATATATATATATATATATATATATATATATATATATATATATATATATATATATATATATATATATATATATATATATATAGTGAATGTAAAATGTATATACATTTCGATTCCAAAAAAAAAAACCTCTTGTTAAAACAGTCCAGTTTTCATTCATAAAGTGCAACCTTTTTAAATGACTTTTTACATTACTAATGAATTACATGATTACACAAGCATTTGTGAAAATACCAAATGTTATCATAAATACCAAACGTTAACATCACTGGCTTTTCAGTCTGTAAACATACCTCTTGTGAGCACCAAGCACACTGGGGGTGAATAAGTAGGCACTCTTGGCAGGATTCTAAGGTTATGCTCCGGCTTGTACAAACATTCAGTCCTGTGGGAGAGATTCAGAAGCTGTCAAGGTGTAAGGCAGCCGTGTAATTAGGGATATGAGTTTACTATGTGGCTACTGGTTGCAGAAGTATATGGTATTATCAGGGTATATTCATATGTCCAGTTAATCTAACCTTTGAAGAGTAATTGACTATCAAACTATCCTATACATAACAAAAATTCACCCTGACACAAACATTCCTGGCAGAGACAAAGACTACCCCAGGTTTCTCATTCTCAGCTCTTGATCAGTTCAGGGTAGTTGCAGATGGAAAATACTAATTCATGCCCCAAATCAGGGTAAGATGAAAATAAAGCCAGACAGGTATTTATGCAATAAGAGATCAGTTAATAACAATGTAATAAAAGAGCAGTATTAGTTCTGAAATACTATATCACGCTTCACATAGACAACGGAAGCTGCAGTTAATATCTGTCCTTGTGTTAGTACCGAGGCAGACCTGTCTGTGAAATACATAAACTAATATGTTTAGAACACAACATGAAGCAGGCCCAGCCACAACGGTTACTAGTTACACTACTAGTGGCAAAACTACTTAATGCACAGCACACTCTGCCAGGCTGCACACTTAAAGGGACAGTCAAGTATAAATTAAACTTTCATTATTCAGATAGGACTTTTAATTTTAATTGACTTTCCAATTTACTTTTATCATCAAATTTGCTTTTTTCTCTTGGTATTCTTAGTTTAAACTAAACATAGGTAGGCTCATATGCTAATTTCTAAGCCTTTGAGGGCTGCCTCTTATCACATGCTTTTTAAATCGCTTTTCAACACAAAGAGACAGAAAGTACACGTGGGCTATATAGATAACACTGTGTTCAGGCACAGAAAGTTATTTAAGATCTAGCACAATACAATGCTAAATTTAAGACAATAGATAATAAACAGTCACAGTCATGTGATCAGGGGGCTGGAAGAAGGTTCCTAGATACAAGGTAATCACAAAGGTAAAAAGTACATTAATATAACTGTGTTGGTTATGCAAAACTGGGGAATGAGTAATAAAGGGATTATCTATCTTTTAAAACAATAACAATTCTATGGTTGACTGTCCCTTTAACTGTAGTGTTTATAAAGAAACATTACATACCTAGCTGTGAATAATAAGATCACAAGTTACTGTATAATTATAAGTGCATATAAAGAGATACATTGGCAGGCTTAAGGTCTTTAAAGGAGCAGTTTACTGTAAATTTATTTTCCCCCTTAATGGGTTTACAATGACTTGTTATACCAGCTGCTGAGTATAACAATCCATGGGAAATTGTTCCTTTAGGTTTATTTATTTAGATTTAATTTTATATGAAATAACTGAAATTGAAACCACAACCCAATGAAATCGAATGATTTTCCAGGGAGAGCAAAACTCATTAGCTTATCTCTCTATATTTACACAAATTCCTCATTATCTTTTCTCTCTACACACAGTGAGATCAATACTTAGGGCCCGATTATCTAAAGGTCGCTGCTCAGATAAGATTATCTAAAGACGAGGCCGTTAAAGAAAACTTAGAGGCAAAAATGTATCTTGAGAAATGTATATGTTGCTATGTAGTGTTCTTTATCGGAAACAGAGACTCCTACATTACAATACAGGATCTAAAAAAAATCCAAAAGATTTTGCGCAATTTCTCTTCATGCCAGCGAGGTTTTGATCATCAGCCTCTTAGAGATAACAATGCAAAATTAACATTTTATCTCTATGTTTCACCCACTGGGAGTGTGACTTCTTCTAAATCTTCATATTTACATACCTTTTCTATAACCAGTAGTTAAGTATTGAAATGTTCAGTTTAGGTAGGGATACAAAAGACAAAATAAGCTATTTATAATGCCAAAATAAAGGTAAAAGAAATATTTGTAAACATTTACTACACTCTAGCAGGTAAAATGAATCATTGGGAACACATTAAAAAGAACAGAAAAATACAGTACACTGTCCCTTTAAGATTATGAAACGTCATGGTGAATAACTGAAGATGACATAAGGTGATTGGATGCATTTTAATTGGTAATATATATTGTAACTGTGTGTTGTTACAATTCTGGTTTAATAAGAATATTATGTAGTGTAATTCCCTGGTGTATTAAATAACACTCTATATTATATACCAAAACAAATTTATACTGCTGCACAATCTGCTTTCATTTATCATACTGTTTTACATGTCCCATGAGCTTATTGCACTCCAAGAAGCATCTTAGCTTTAATTGTATTTACTTATTTAGCTTTATGACTTCTATATACAATATTCCTTCAGCTTTTTGCACCACATAGAACACCACTCTCCTGTAACATCACTGCACCAGCAGATTCCCATTTTACTAGTGACTACTGTATTATATAAATATTTTCACCTATGACCCAGATTCATTACTAAATTCCAGTCTTACATGTGACCTTATTGCACCCACAAGACCACTTTTCAGCTGGGAGATCATTGCACTTCATGCCCTCTCCTGTGATTCCTCATTCCACCCTATTACCTATTGAGCTCACTAAACCCCCAAATACCCTAGAATACATTTATTCACATGACTAATAAAAACCTATGTTCTAACTACAATGTCTAGGATCATCATTTCCCCGGACAGCACCCCTAGAATGATCTATCCTTTACCTTCTGAGCACCCCAAACACCCCGCGTACTTCAGCTCACTGCAGAGAACCTTCAGGATTCCCTGCAACCCACGACCTCTTTCACTACAAATCTTCCTAGCAAACCATCCTATCAGTAGTGACATCACTTATCCCACCAACTAGCCCCCTTGTAAAAATCACAGCACAACTCTCCTCCTTGTTCACTCTGACTCACAGTTTACTTTAAAAAGTGCAGTCACACTGGGTTTAGCTTCTCCGGACAACACTTTGTAGTCTGTAACTTAAAAAAAGGCTGCAATAAATAGCAAACTTTTGTCAACCGATTCATTTTACTGCTCCCCGGTTCTATCCCAGATTCCCCTCTGTTTTCATCCCCGCAGCACCTATGAAGTTGTAGACCCCTCTCATACCTGCGAGGCTGTGCACCAGGCAGCAAAGTAGTGTGAGCAGCCCCAGCAGCCTCCCCCTGCTGCTCTTGCCCTGCATGCCTGGAGTCCCGTGGGTCATAGTGCCTCCTGGGATACTGAAAATTCTACTTATAGTCCCGGGGGCTCCCCTCTGTCCCAGTGTGCGCACAGTACCAGGGTCCCCATACCGGGGGACCTTAATGCCAGTCCCACATTACAGAAAGCTCCGACAGAGTCACAAAGAGTCCTCCTACTGTGTTCTGGCCAGGCTTGGAACTCCACCCACTGCCCAATCCTAGTCTGTGGGATTAACTCGTTCCTAACTAGACAGCCCTTCCCAAACCTATTGTGTTAACACATTCCTTCCCAGATATTCTCGCCCTTCTATTTATTTCCCTTTTTCTAACATGACCTCATAAAGTCTGCAAAGTTACCATTTCCTATCCTAAAGAGCACCTCCTATGTAATACATTGTGGTTAACTCTTTCCTAAGAAAAGCTTCTATATTTAAAGCCTTTCTAACCAACAGTTCCTATACGACTCTGTGCAATCAACCCCCTCCTAACCAGATATTCCAGGCCAAATATGATGGATTAATAGCCAGATACTACTTGCTTATCTTCAACACTTTTTTTATTTATTTATTTTTTAGAAGAAAAACCCTTTCTAACCATATACTCCTATACAAATCTACAGTTTTTAATCTGTTCTTATCTTCGTCTTTACTAAACTGTAAGATTAACCCATTCCTAACCAGATACTTCTGTCGGAGTCTGATGAATAATTACTCTAGATAAATCTATGCAAGTCTAGAAAACAAGTTATTTATTGCTCCCAAAAGTATAATCAGCCATGTTCTGTTTAGGGACTGCAATTAATTGCATTTCCTGAGTGAGCAATAGTTCACCTATATATTCTTTTTTGGGAGTAAAAGGGAGAGTCAACACTAAAATTGTTATTGTTTAAAAAAGATAGATAATACCTTTACTACCCATTCTCCAGTTTTGCACAACCAACATTGTTTTATTAATATACTTTATAACATTTACATTTCTGCCTGTTTCTAAGCCACTACAGACAGCCTTGTATCACATGCTTTTTTATTAGCTTTTCACAACAGGTGACTGCTAGTTAATGTAGGCCATATAGATAACATTGTACTCACGCCCGTAGAGTTATTAAAGAGTCAGCACAACACAGCACTAATTGTCTAAAATGCAAGTCAATAGATAATAAATAAAAAGTCATGTGATCAGGGGGCTGTCAGAAGATACTTATATACAAGGTAATCACAGAGGTAAAAAGTATATTAATATAACTGTATTGGTTATGCAAAACTGGGAAATGGGTAATAAAGGGATTATCTAGCTTTTAAAACAATAAAAATTCTATTGTAGACTGTCCCTTTAAATAGAATAGTAACAAACCCTTTTTGTTTTTTTTAATGTCATTATGAAATATAACACTCAGAACATTTTATTATTACATTATGCGGTGCCTTTTAACTTTAGAATATATATCACTATATAATATGTTGACTCTAGTCCAGAGCATTTATCATATATATATATATATATATATATATATATATATATATATATATATATATATATATATATATATCTATCTATCTCTCCTCTCTCTCTCTCTCTCTCTCTCTCTCTCTCTCTCTCTCTCTCTCTCTCTCTCTCTATATATATATATATATATATATATATATATATATATATATGTTGTTTAGGTCCATGCACTCACTTGAAAATTTTGTAATTACCTGGGTGCAACTTCAGAATTCTTGTATATAGATCAATTTCTGTAGAAATGCACTTACAGGATTTTTTTTTACATAAATTCAAACTTCCTTTATTTGTAATCCATAAAAAAAAGATTTGCATTTCAGCTGAAACACCAGCCCTTTTCAAGACAAAATAAAGTGCATACTTTAGTGATAGTATGCATTTTATCTTGTCTTGAAAATAGCTGGTGTTCCAGCCAAAACGTTGTCCTGTTTTTAATGGATTACAAATAAAGGAAGTTTGAATGTTTGTAAAAATACATCCTGTGATCGATTTATCTATCTATCTATCTATCTATCTATCTATCTATCTATCTATCTATCTATGTCTGTCTGTCTGTCTATATATAAAAATGGAATGGCTAAATTGCTGCACTAGTAGAATATGTGACATAGTTTTGAGGCCCCAGGAAATAACAGAACTAAAACTTTGTGGGTGGCCAGAACTCAAATGAGCTATTTTTTAGGGCGAACAGAAGACAGATTCCCCACAAGCTTACCTAAATCTGGCCTTGTGCCACTGGTTATTTTTAGGAAAATGAATTGTGATAACGTTATATGTAGGGATAGGCACAGACAAAGGCTGTGGCGGACATTTTCCAAAGTACAGACCTTAGCGAGGGACACCAAAGTACAATTTAAATTGTTATTATACTGATGCAGATACCAGATACCACTGATTCTATAACCAGCCCTCCTCTGGCTATACCCATGAGCCAGTGTCACTATTGTGTCTTTGTATAGTGCTTGGTGTTATTATACTGATGCAGATACCACTGATTCTATAACCAGCCCTCCTCTGGCTATACCCATGAGCCAGTGTCACTATTGTGTCTTTGTATAGTGCTTGGTGTTATTATGCTGATGCAGATACCACTGATCCTATAACCAGCCCTCCTCTGGCTATACCCATGAGCCAGTGTCACTATTGTGTCTTTGTATAGTGCTTGGTGTTATTATGCTGATGCAGATACCACTGATCCTATAACCAGCCCTCCTCTGGCTATACCCATGAGCCAGTGTCACTACTGTGTCATTATATAGCGCTGGGTGTTATTATACTGATGCAGATACCACTGATCCTATAACCAGCCCTCCTCTGGCTATTCCCATGAGCCAGTGTCACTACTGTGTCATTATATAGCGCTGGGTGTTATTACCCCCCAACTATCCTGATTTTCACGGGACAGCCCTGATTCTAGGGGTCTGTCCCGCTGTCCCGGGTTGCTAGCCATCTGTCCTGCATTGCCCCATGCATTAAATTTTTTATTTTTTTTAAATTCTGTTGGGCCCATACTCAGAAGCAGCTGGCTTTTCTCTCCCAGGGTTATATACCTGTTATTTTCCTTGTGGAAAAGTAATGGTGTGTGGGTTAAGCAGGAGTAGGAAGGCTGTATACCCTCTGACCTCAGGTAATGGTGACCTATAACCCCTGGTAGTGATGACCTCTAACCCCTGGTGATAATACTAGCATGCCTTTAGTTGTATATGATGAGCAGTGCTAACACCAGGGTAACAAACAGTGGCAGCTTCAGACTGCCAGCTAATGTGCTTGCGAACCCCAGGACCCCATACAATGAGTTACAGATACCCATATATGATGTAGTGCGTGTGTCTATCTGTAGCTATAAGTGTGTGTGTATGTGTGTGTATCTGCATGTATAAGTGTAAGCTGTGTAGTGTGTGTGTATCTGTATGTATAAGTGTGTGTGTATCTGCATGTATAAGTGTATGCTATGTAGTGTGTGTGTCTGCATGTATAAATGTAAGCTATGAAGTGTGTGTATCTGCATGTATAAGTGTATACTATGTAGTGTGTGTGTATCTGCATGTGTAAGTGTATACTATGTAGTGTGTGTATATCTGCATGTATAAGTGTAAGCTGTGTGTGTGTGTATCTGCATGTATAAGTGTATGCTATGTAGTGTGTGTGTATCTGTATGTATAAGTGTATGCTATGTAGTGTGTGTGTATCTGCCTGTATAAGTGTATGATATGTAGTGTGTGTCTGCATGTGTAACTGTATGCTATGTAGTGTGTGTGTATCTGCATGTGTAAGTGTATTCTATGTAGTGTGTGTGTATCTGCATGTGTAAGTGTATGCTATGTAGTGTGTGTATGTGCATGTATAAGTGTATGCTATGTAGTGTGTGTGTGTGTATCTGCATGTATAAGTGTATGCTATGTAGTGTGTGTATCTGCCTGTATAAGTGTATGATATGTAGCGTGTGTCTGCACGTGTAAGTGTATTCTATGTAGTGTGTGTGTATCTGCATGTGTAAGTGTATGCTATGTAGTGTGTGTATGTGCATGTATAAGTGTATGCTATGTAGTGTGTGTGTGTGTATCTGCATGTATAAGTGTATGCTATGTAGTGTGTGTATCTGCCTGTATAAGTGTATGATATGTAGCGTGTGTCTGCACGTGTAAGTGTATTCTATGTAGTGTATGTGTGTATCTGTATGTATAAGTGTATGCTATGTAGTGTGTGTGTATGTGCATGGGTAAGTGTATGCTATGTAGTGTGTGTGTATGTGCATGCGTAAGTGTATGCTATGTAGTGTGTGTGTATGTGCATGTGTAAGTTTATGCTATGTAGTGTGTGTGTATCTGCATGTATAAGTGTATGCTATGTAGTGTGTGTGTGTATGTGCATGTGTAAGTGTATGCTATGTAGTGTGTGTGTATCTGCATGTGTAAGTGTATGCTATGTAGTGTGTTACTGTGCATTTTTGCTAACTTTAAAGGCCAGAATCTAGAATATTAATGAGGAAAGCAGAGAGCAGTTTTAAAGAATCTATTATTAAATGTCCAATTAAGATAAAAATATTTAGCACCGTCTCTGCAAAGGTTAAATACAGAGCTCACATAGCTATACCAGTGGTTTGCGCTTGTGTTTGATTTGCTGCCTAAGAGTATTAAAAAGATATGACTTTATTTAGAATTTTATTTATATTACTTTGGTCTTATGATTTTTTAAGCCCCGCCCCCACTCCTGCCCACCACATTTCAATTTTTTCCCGTGGGGGGGGGGGGGGGGGTTGTCCCTCTTTTGAATTTTTAAATGTTGGGAGGTATGTACAGTGGGGCAAAAAAGTATTTAACGATAAAGTGTTTAACCTACAGTGCCACAATAAACAACCATACAAGCTATACCTCAGGAAGGCGGAATCTCCCAACCAGATTCCGATGAAACGATATAGTAAAAATGCCAAGAGTCAGTGCTACAATATCCCTGTTAGGGGATATGTTGCTTAAGATGGTGTCCACGATCAGTTAATAAATAAATAAATAAATAAATAAATAGATCGATAGTTGTGTAAAAGATATATATATTTATATTTAGATAGAGTACATTAAGTAAAATATAACATTTAATCAGTTTACAGTATAAAATAGTAAAAACACATAATATAAAAGCAGATGAATCTAATATATAAGATAACTATTGCATTGAATACTATAGATAATATTCTATAGTGGCTAGTATGCAGAGCCTGTATTCCTAATGAACGTTATAGACTTTAAAATGAATAATCAAATATATAGTCCAGAGGATCAAACAGTTTTGATATAATAGTCCAAATAAATGTTCGAATGAAGAAATGAATATGTGAAAATCCAAAAGGTGTCCAAACTTATTAGCTGGTTTGGTGTCGGTGTTGAAATAAAAAATGTATAGTATTTCAAAAATAGTGTAGTAAGGTCTGGTTAAATGTTGGTCCTCTTCCCAAAGTGGATAATAATTTATGATGCCATCATGATCCTATAAATATATATATAAAGCAGACATAGTGCAATAAAGCTACTTAAAATGGAGATTATAAGTATTTTACTCACCAGAAAAGAAGCCTGAGCCGTAATACCAGTGTGCAATCAACGTGTTTCGGTCCGCAGGGACCTTTCTCAAGACTGGTCAAATATTTTTATAGGATCATGATGGCATCATAAATTATTATCCACTTTGGGAAGAGGACCAACATTTAACCAGACCTTACTACACTATTTTTGGAATACTAATTTTGGAACACTTTATTTGGGTTATCACTAAGGATTTATTGGAAGGACACATTTGCAAGGGTATAACCCTTTAGGAACTATTTTTAGGTGTACACCTCAACTATTATTATTTTTCATTTTTTCTCCCATTTTTTCTAATTTTTTCATCACTCTTTTACATATATTCACATTCTGCAACTAACTTTTTCATTTATTATTATTTTATTATTATTTTTGACATTTTACCACTCAATAATTTTTCACTTTTTTCATTTTTTCACTGTTTTTTCAGATTTTTATTTTTTGATGTTTATGTGATTATTTCACTATTTTTTTGCATTACCCACTATTTTTGTTTTGCATTATCCACTATATTATATGCATTATCCACTACATTATATACATTTTTTATTTCAACACCGACACCAAACCAGCTAATAAGTTTGGACACCTTTTGGATTTTCACATATTCATTTCTTCATTCGAACATTTATTTGGACTATTATATCCGAACTGTTTGATCCTCTGGACTATATATTTGATTATTCATTTTAAAGTCTATAACCCTCATTAGGAATACAGGCTCTGCATACTAGCCACTATAGAATATTGTCTATAGTATTCAATGCAATAGTTATCTTATATATTAGATTCATCTGCTTTTATATTATGTGTTTTTACTATTTTATACTGTAAACTGATTAAATGTTATATTTTACTTAATGTACTCTATCTAAATATATATATATATATATATATATATATATATATATTTTACACAACTATCGATCTATTCATTTATTTATTAACTGATCGTGGACACCATCTTAAGCAACATATCCCCTAACAGGGATATTGTAGCGCTGACTCTTGGCATTTTTACTATAGCAAAAAAGTATTTAGTCAGCCTGTTACGGTACCAACTGTGTACCAAGGGTTAACCCCAGATGAACAATGTCCTGCATAGACAATCAGCAATTCACAACCCAGCCAGTTTCAGGTTTAAAACAGAATAACATGTATTAAAAGGCAGCACACAGATTTATACAGGTTTTTGACCCCCCCTCAGATGGGGGTTGAAAGAATGTTGTACATTAGATAAAAGGGAGAAGCGCCCTTGACATGATACAATAGAATTATATTACTTAAATACTTTACTTAGGCAGATAACAACTTAAACACATTTGGCTTGTCTTATCACCTAGCGTCTGTTCTCTGAGGGTGATTAAACAATGGCCTGTTTATTACTTAAATGTAATTATAGCACACAATAGCTGAGGCCGGAAAACCTGTCTTTAGAAATTAGATTCTTAAAGCTAAACACAGTTAACTCTTTCAGTCCTGACAGAAGGGTCTGTCACATAGCTCCCCCCTTGTGGAACACTCCGGCAGACCCGGCTTGACCCTTTTGCGGGTCAACCTGGGGATGACCGGACTAGGAGGTGGTAGGCATGTCAGTTTGCTGGGACAATCCATCTGTATTCCCGTTATGAGAGAGAATCCCTGTCTGTATAAATAAGGGTTCAACCTCTTCAGTGCCCCGACTAGGGCTAAACAGTCCTTCAAAATATCATCGGCTTCTTTACGTGGTTTTTGTACCTGCTCTTTATAGATATCCACAATCCCTTCATACTGACATAGGGTGCCCTTGAGTTGCTGCACCTCACTATGAGCCAGCGTCAGCTTCTCCTCCAGTGTCACTAAGTTTGTCCTTAATGTTTCATGTTCCACTCTCAAGCTGGTGTTTTCTGCAGTCTGTCGGTGCAGCTTGTCTAGCAGAGATTCCTGTTCTAAACGTGCTTTTTCCTCTGCACTCCTCTTCTCTCCCGCTAGCACTGTTACATGATTATTTAACGTGACCATTTTATCCTCTACGTGACTCTTCTCCTTCATCAGCGCATTGTAACGTGACTCCCACATATCAATAGCGGATAGAGATTTACTGAGCTCAGCGTCCTGGGGCTTAGCAGCAGGGGGGTCAGTCTCTGCTGCACGGATCTGAGCACGGGTAGTCACAGGGTTAACATCAGCGGGACCCATGGGAGCATAGGCAGAAACAAGGGGGACCAAGGTATTTCCAAGGAGAACATCAGCTGGTAAATCCTTCATGACCCCCACATTCACAGGTCTAGCGCCCCCTCCCCAATCCAAATGCACCCTGGCAACAGGTAGGCGGAACACAGTGCCCCCTGCTACCCTCACAGCCACAGTGTCTCCTGTGTGCTGTTTCTCAGACACCAAGTTCTTTCGAAGCAAAGTCATGGTAGCACCAGTATCCCGTAGACCACTGACCTCCTTCCCATTCACTTTAACCAGTTGCCGGTTATTCCGGTGGGCAGCTTGCACAAGGTCTGCCTCATGTAGGATGCCCCAGCATTCTTGCGCCTCTACATAGCGGGCCGCAGGCTGAGGATTACGTGGGATTCCGCTAGCGGGTCTTCTCCAGGACTGTACTTGGTTCGCTGCGTTTAGGGGACACTCTGGTCTTTTGTGCCCTAGTTGCTTACATCCAAAGCACCGAATAGGTTGTGAGTAGCCCCGCAAATTGAACCAGGCTCTCTGAGGGTAGTTCGTGGCCCGAGACCGTGTGGTATAGCGGTGTGCTGGGGGTTGGTAACTGGCAGGTGCTGGGGTGACTGGGGGTCTGTACTCCACTCTGGCAGGGGGCTTAGTGGTAGCAGTGTCCAGTTTGCGGGCATCCGTATACTCATCTGCCAAGCGAGCCGCTTCATGCAGGGTGGAGGGTTTACGGTCCCGAACCCACTCTCGAACTCCTGCGGGTAACTTGTCGAAGCAATGTTCCAACAGGAATAGCTGCAGCACCTCTTCCCCAGATACGGCTTGGCACCCCGCTATCCAGTGAGCTGCTGTGCGGTGCACCTTACATGCCCACTCAAGGTAGGAATCACCAGCCAATTTAACAGTGTCTCTGAACCGCCTCCGGTATGCCTCCGGTGTAACCGCATACCTGGAGAGCAGAGCCTCTTTTACAGTATTATAATCCCCGACTTCCTCATCTGGAATGGCCCGAAAAGCCTCACTGGCCCGGCCGGATAATTTTCCGGATAATATCGTGACCCAGTCCTCTGCGGGTACCTTGTGTAGTGCACATTGCCTCTCAAAATCTGCAAGGTACCCATCAATCTCTCCTTCTGTTTCCAGGAAGTTTTTAAAAGCTGCAAAATTTACTTTTCTCTTTTCCACTGGGTTTGCTGCAGCGCCGCTTTGGCGAAGTAGGTTGGCCTCCACAGCTGCTATGACCCGGTCGATAATTTCCGCAGATGGGTTGGGGCCATAATGTGCCAGTCTTATTTTAACCGCCCGATCAAAGCTTGCTTCTGCGGGGGTTCTGTCTGCTATGCTGGGCCCATTGGTTCCTTCTGTCCCTGGTACTCTTTCCATCTTAGTCAGTATTGTAATAATCCCCCTCTTCCTGAGGTTACTGGCTTGTGTAGTTGCTCTTCTGGGCGATAAGGATTCTCCCGTCGCTTGCCACCAATGTTACGGTACCAACTGTGTACCAAGGGTTAACCCCAGATGAACAATGTCCTGCATAGACAATCAGCAATTCACAACCCAGCCAGTTTCAGGTTTAAAACAGAATAACATTTATTAAAAGGCAGCACACAGATTTATACAGGTTTTTGACCCCCCCTCAGATGGGGGTTGAAAGAATGTTGTACATTAGATAAAAGGGAGAAGCGCCCTTGACATGATACAATAGAATTATATTACTTAAATACTTTACTTAGGCAGATAACAACTTAAACACATTTGGCTTGTCTTATCACCTAGCGTCTGTTCTCTGAGGGTGATTAAACAATGGCCTGTTTATTACTTAAATGTAATTATAGCACACAATAGCTGAGGCCGGAAAACCTGTCTTTAGAAATTAGATTCTTAAAGCTAAACACAGTTAACTCTTTCAGTCCTGACAGAAGGGTCTGTCACACAGCCACCAATTGTGCAAGTTCTCCCACTTAAGAAGATGAGAGAAGCCTGTAATTTTCATCACAGGTATACCTCAACTATGAGAGACAAAATGTGGAAACAAATCCAGACAATCACATTGTCTGATTTGGAAAGAATTTATTTGCATATTATGGTGGAAAATAAGTATTTGGTCACCTACAAACAAGCAAGATTTCTGGCTCTCACAGACCTGTATCTTCTTCTTTAAGAGGCTCCTCTGTCCTCCACTCATTACCTGTATTAATGGCACCTGTTTGAACTTGTTATCAGTATTAAAGACACCTGTCCACAACCTCAAACAGTCACACTCCAAACTCCACTATGGTGAAGACCAAAGAGCTGTCGAAGGACACCAGAAACAAAATTGTAGACCTGCACCAGGCTGGGAAGACTGAATCTGCAATAGGCAAGCAGCTTGGTGTGAAGAAATCAACTGTGGGAGCAATAATTCGAAAATGGAAGACATACAAGACCACTGATAATCTCCCTCGATCTGGGGCTCCACGCAAGATCTCAACCCCTTGGGGTCAAAATGATCACAAGAACGGTGAGCAAACATCCCAGTAGTAGAACTGTTTGGTAGAAACACAACTCGTCTTGTTTGGAGGAGAGAGAATGCTGAGTTGCAACCAAAGAACACCATACCTACTGTGAAGCATGGGGGTGGCAACATCATGCTTTGGGGCTGTTTCTCTGCAAAGGGAACAGGACGACTTATCTGTGTACATGAAAGAATGAATGGGGCCATGTATTGTGAGATTTTGAGTGCAAACCTCCTTCCATTAGAAAGGGCATTGAAGATGAAACATGGCTGGGTCTTTCAGCATGACAATGATCCCAAACACACTGCCTGGGCAACAAAGGAGTGGCTTCGTAAGAAGCATTTCAAGGTCCTGGAGTGGCCTAGCCAGTCTCCAGATCTCAACCCCATAGAAAACCTTTGGAGGGAGTTGAAAGTCTGTGTTGCCCAGCGACAGCCCCAAAACATCACTGCTCTAGAGGAGATCTGCATGCAGGAATGGACCAACATACCAGCAACAGTGTGTGACAACCTTGTGAAGACTTACAGAAAACGTTTGACCTCTGTCATTGCCAACAAAGGATATATAACAAAGTATTGAGATGAACTTTTGATATTGACCAAATATTTTCCACCATAATTTGCAAATAAACGCCTAGAATACGAGTTTTGCTTTAGAGGCTATGCGGTGCTAACGAGCAGTTTCTGCTCACCACTCACCAACAGACAACACTGGTATTACGGGTCTTTACAAACCCGGCGTTAGCCGCAAAAAAGTGAGCGGAGAGCAAAATTTAGCTCCACATCTCACTCTAATACCAGCGCTGCTTACGTTAACGTTGAGCTGGTAAAACGTGCTTGTGCACAATTTCCCCATAGGAATCAATGGGGGAGAGCCGGCTGAAAAAAACCTAACACCTGCAAAAAAGCAGCGTTCAGCTCCTAACGCAGCCCCATTGATTCCTATGGGGAAATACATTTTATGTCTACACCTAACACCCTAACATGAACCCCGAGTCTAAACACCCCTAATCTTACACTTATTAACCCCTAATCTGCCGCCCCCGACATCGCCGACACCTACATTATATTATTAACCCCTTATCTGCCGCTATGGACACCGCCGCCACCTACATTATACCTATGAACCCCTAATCTGCTGCCCCCAACATCGCCGACACCTACATTATATTTATTAACCCCTAATCTGCCACTCCCAATGTCGCCGCTACCTACCTACACTTATTAACCCCTAATCTGCCGCCCCCAACGTCGCCGCCACTATAATAAAGTTATTAACACCTAAACCTAAGTCTAACCCTAACCCCCCTTACTTAAATATAATTTAAATAAATCTAAATAAAATTACTATAATTAACTAAATTATTCCTATTTAAAACTAAATACTTACCTATAAAATAAACCCTAAGCTAGCTACAATATAACTAATAGTTACATTGTAGTTATCTTAGGGTTTATTTTTATTTTACAGGCAACTTTGTATTTATTTTAACTAGGTAGAATAGTTATTAAATAGTTATTAACTATTTAATAAATACCTAGTTAAAATAAAGACACATTTACCTGTAAAATAAAACCTAACCTAAGTTACAACCTAGTTACAAAACACTAAATACAGAAAATAATAAAATAATTACAAGATTTTTAAACTAATTACACCTAATCTAATCCCTTTAATAAAATAAAAAAGCCCCCCAAAATAATAAAAAGCCCTACCCTATACTAAATTACAAATAGCCCTTAAAAGGGCCTTTTGCAGGGCATTGCCCCAAAGTAATCAGCGTTTTCACCTGTAAAAAAAAGTACAAATCCCCCCAACATTAAGACCCACCAACCACACAACCAGCCCTACTCTTAAAACCACCCAATCCCCACCCGAACCCCCTAACACTAACCCCTGGAAGATCACCTTACCAGGAGACGTCTTCACCCAACCGGGCCAAAGTCCTCAACGAAGCCGGGAGAAGTCTTCATCCAACCGGGCAGAAATGGTCTTCCAGACGGGCAGAAGTCTTCATGCAGATGGCATCTTCTATCTTCATCCATCCGGCATGGAACGGGTCCATCCTCAAGACATCCGACACAGAGCATCCTCTTCTTTCCATGGCCGACGACTGAATGAAGGTTCCTTTAAATTACGTCATCCAAGATGGCGTCCCTTCAATTCCGATTGGATTTAAGGTAGAAAAAATCCTATTGGCTGATGCAATCAGCGAATAGGATTGAACTTCAATCCTATTGGCTGATTGGAACAACCAATAGGATTGAGCTCGCATTCTATTGGCTGTTCCAATCAGCCAATAGAATGCAAGCTTCATTCAGTCGTCGGCCGTGGAAAGAAGAGGATGCTCCGCGTCGGATATCTTGAAGATGGACCCGCTCCGCGCCGGATGGATTGAGATAGAAGATGCCGTCTGGATGAAGACTTCTGCCCATCTGGAGGACCACTTCTGCCCGGTTGGATGAAGACTTCTCCCGGCTTCGTTGAGGACTTCGGCCCAGTTGGGTGAAGACGTCTCCCGGTAAGGTGATCTTCAAGGGGTTAGTGTTGGTTTTTTTTAAGGGGGGGATTGGGTGGGTTTTAGAGTAGGGTTGGTTGTGTGGGTGGTGGGTTTTAATGTTGGGGGGAGATTTGTACTTTTTTTTACAGGTAAAAGAGCTGATTACTTTGGGGCAATTTGTAATTTTAGTATAGTTTAGTTTATTAGGGGGATTAGATTAGGTGTAATCAGTTTAAAAATCTTGTAATTTTATTATTTTCTGTAATTTAGTGTTTTTTTTTTCCGTACTTTAGATAATTGTTATTAATTGTATTTAATTTAGGTAATTAATTTAATTGTAGTGTAGTGTTAGGTGTAATTGTAACGTAAGTTAGGTTTTATTTTACAGGTAAATGTGTCTTTATTTTAACTAGGTAGTTATTAAATAGTTAATAACTATTTAATAACTATTCTACCTAGTTAAAATAAATACAAAGTTGCCTGTAAAATAAAAATAAACCCTAAGCTAGCTACAATGTAACTATTAGTTATAGTGTAGCTAGCTTAGGGTTTATTTTATAGGTAAGTATTTAGTTTTAAATAGGAATAATTTAGCTAATTGTAGTAATTTTATTTAGATTTATTTAAATTATATTTAAATTAGGGGGGTGTTAGGGTTAGGGTTAGATTTAGGTTTAGGGGTTAATAACTTTATTATAGTGGCGGCGACGTTGGGGGCGGCAGATTAGGGGTTAATAAATGTAGGTAGGTGGCGGCGATGTTAGGGCCGGCAGATTAGGGGTTCATAATATTTAAATAGTGTTTGCAATGCGGGAGTGCGGCAGTTTAGGGGTTAATATATTTATTATAGTGGCGGCGATGTCCGGTTCGGCATATTAGGGGTTAAAATATTTATTTCAGTGTTTGCAAGCTGGGGGGCCTCGGTTTAGGGGTTAATAGGTAGTTTATGGGTGTTAGTGTACTTTTTAGCACTTTAGTTAAGAGTTTTATGCTACGGCGTTGTAGTGTAAAACTCTTAACTACTGATTTTAAAATGCGGTACCAGTCTTGAAAGGAGAGGGCCTACCGCTCACTTTTTGCCAGACTCGTAATACCGGCGCTATGCAAGTCCCATTGAAAATATAGGATACGCAATTGACGTAAGTGGATTTGCGGTATTTCCGAGTCTGGCCAAAAAAGTGAGCTGTACACCTGTACCTGCAAGACTCATAATACCAGCGGGCATTAAAAAGCAGTGTTAGGACCTCTTAACATTGCTTTTTAAGGCTAACGCAAGACTCGTAATCTAGGTGAAATTCTTTCCAAATCAGACAATGTCATTGTCTGGATTTGTTTCCACATTTTGTCTCTCATAGTTGAGGTATACCTACGATGAAAATTGCAGGCCTCTCTCATCTTCTTAAAGGGACATAATACTCATATGCTAAATCACTTGAAACTGATGCAGTATAACTGTAAAAAGCTGACAGGAAAATATCACCTGAGCATCTTTATGTAAAAAAGGAAGATATTTTACCTCACAATCTCCTCAGCTCAGCAGAGTAAGTTCTGTGTAAAAAGTTATACTTCACCTGCTCCCAGCTGCAGGTAAAAAAAATAAAAAAATATGAAGAAATGAACAGCAGCCAATCAGCATCAGCAGTGCTGAGTTCATGAACTCTTACTGTGATCTAGATTTGCCACCTCAGCCATGTTTTCCTGGACACTTATGAGTTACACATGCTGCAGGGTGTGCAGGGATGAACATGTATTGTGTTTCTGGATAGCACTATTCATATTCCTCCCTGCAGCATGTGTAACTTATAAGTGTTCTGTATTTTAAGGGACAGGTGGCAACCCTACTGTGATCTCATGAGATTTGACTTAACTCTCATGAGATTTCATAGTAAGCTTCATTTACCTGATTGGTGAAATAATATGAGAGTTCACGAGGCTCATCCTTTCAGCTGTCCCAGGACAGACACACTAAAATGCTGCTTAGAAATCCTTTACAATGGGAGGTGGCTACTGAGGAACTTTTGAGGTAAAATATCTTTCTTTTTTAGATGTTCAGGTGATATTTTCTAGTCAGCTTTTTACAGCTATGCTGCATCACTTTAAAGTGTTTAAACATTTGGGTATTATGGCCCTTTAAGTGAGAGAACTTGCACAATTGGTGTCTGACTAAATACTTTTTTGCCCCACTGTATAATACTGATGCAGATACCACTGACCCTATAACCAACCCTGGTCTGGCTATAAGCATGTGCCAGTGTCACTACTGTGTCTTTGTATAGAGCTGGGTGTTATTATACAGATGCAGATACACATCCAGTATTTCACTCAGGCTTTATTTATTCCATAATTTATCACCCAATATCGCTAGCAGTCTCACTCTCTTGACAAACCACTAACTTTATTCACACTACACATTTTTTTTATTCCTATTATTTAATCAGAAAGAAAAGATATACTAAGGTTGTGGTGAACACTGCAAGGGCTAGTCAGGAACATCAATGTCTGTGTATGGACACCTTGCCTATCCCTGGTTATATGTGGCCCTTAAGGTGTAAAAAAATAAATAAAAATAGATCTGTGGCCTCCAAGTGTTAGTTGGCAATTACAAACAAAGCTAATTCAGTTTTAATTCAGTTTTAAACTCATTCATACTTACAAATGCCAATAAAGTCCTAAGTTTATGTTCTTTGTTAATGGAAAATTTTCAATTAAACTCTGCATTCCTGTGGGGGCATAACTGACAATGTCCTCCATGAGGTCAAACAAAAGCTACAAGAAAGGACAACACACATTGCGCAATACCACCTTCAAATTGAATATATTAAATGTTGTTTTTAATATTTTTGCCTTTGGATTTAAACATTTTGTTGCAATTTTTGAGATGCTTGTGAGTATTTCTTTTTAAACACCTTGACCCCTTAATGACCACAGCATTTTTCCATTTTCTGTCCGTTTGGGACCAAGGTTATTTTTACATTTTTGCTGTGTTTGTGTTTAGCTGTAATTTTCCTCTTACTCATTAACTGTACCCACACATATTATATACCGTTTTTCTCGTCATTAAATGGACTTTCTTAAGATACCATTATTTTCATCATATCTTATAATATACTATTACATTTTTTTTATAAAATATGAGGAAAAAATGGAAAAAAAACACACTTTTTCTAACTTTGACCCCCAAAATCTGTTACACATCTACAACCACCAAAAAAACACCCATGCTAAATAGTTTCTAAATTTTGTCCTGAGTTTAGAAATACCCAATGTTTACATGTTCTTTGCTTTTTTTGTAAGTTATAGGGCCATAAATACAAGTAGCACTTTGCTATTTCCAAACCACTTTTTTTTTTCAAAATTAGAGTTAGTTACATTGGAACAATGATATCTGTCAGGAATCCCTGAATATCCCTTGACATGTATATATATATATATTTTTAGAAGACATCCCAAAGTATTGATATAGGCCCATTTTGGTATATTTCATGGCACCATTTCACCGCCAAATGCGATAAAATAAAAAAATTTGTTCACATTTTCACAAAGTTTTTCACAAACTTTAGGTTTCTCACTGAAATTATTTACAAACAACTTGTGCAATTATGGCATAAATGGTTGTAAATGCTTCTCTGGGATCCTCTTTGTTCAGAAATAGTAGACATATATGGCTTTGGCGTTGCTTTTTCATAATTATAAGGCCGCTAAATGCCACTGCGCACCACATGTGTATTATGCCCAGCAGTGAAGGGGTTAATTAGGGAGCATGTAGGGAGCTTCTAGGATTCATTTTAGCTTTAGTGTAGTGTAGTAGACAATCTCAAGTATTGATCTAGGCCCATTTTGGTATATTTCATGCCACCATTTCACCGCCAAATGCGATCAAATTAATAAAAACATTACATTTTTCACAATTTTAGGTTTCTCACTGAAAATATTTACAAACAGCTTGTGCAATTATGGCACAAATGGTTGTAAATACTTCTCTGGGATCCCCTTTGTTCAGAAATAGCAGACATATATGGCTTTGGTGTTGCTTTTTGGTAATTATAAGGCTGCTAAATGCCGCTGTTCACCACAAGTGTATTATGCCCAGCAGTGAAGTGGTTAATTAGGGAGCTTGTAGGGAGCTTGTAGGGTTAATTTTAGCTTTAGTGTAGTGTAGTAGACAACCCAAAGTATTGATCTAGGCCCATTTTGGTATATTTCATGCCACCATTTCACCGTCAAATGCGATCAAATAAAAAAAATTGTTCCCTTTTTCACTAACTTTTTCACAAACTTTAGGTTTCTCACTGAAATTATTTACAAACAGCTTGTGCAATTATGGCACAAATGGTTGTAAATGCTTCTCTGGGATCCCCTTTGTACAGAAATAGCAGACATATATGGCTTTGGCGTTGCTTTTTGGTAATTAGAAGGCCGCTAAATGCCGCTGAGCATCACACGTGTATTATGGGTAGCAGTGAAGGGGTTAATTAGGTAGCTTGTAGGGAGCTTGCAGGGTTAATTTTAGCTTTAGTGTAGAGATCGGCCTCCCACCTGACACATCACACCCCCTGATCCCTCCCAAACAGCTCTCTTCCATCCCCCACCCCACAATTGTCCCCGCCATCTTAAGTACTGGCAGAAAGTCTGCCAGTACTAAAATAAAAGGTATCTTTTATTTTTTTATTATTTTTTTAGCATATTTACATATGCTGCTGTGTAGGACTCCCCTTAGCCCCCAACCTCCCTGATCCCCCCAAACAGCTCTCTAACCCCCCCTCTGCCTTATTGTGCGCCATATTGGGTATTTTCTGTAGTGTATCTGCCCTCCCCCCCCATCAACCCCCAACCCCCCACCCTCTCCCAGACTGCTAATTTTTTTTTATTCCCACCCTCTCTCCCACTGAGTCCAACCTTATACTTGTTCCATAGTGTAGGATTTCCACCTGCCCACGCGCCCACCCTCCTGCACGCCCGCGCGCACGCTCCCGTGCACGCGCGCGCATCCTCACATGCACCCGCACGCAATCCCGCCCCCCTCCTCCACTGATGGCCGCCCACCCGCCTCCCTGGATCAGCTCCCACCCACCAACGAACACGGCGATCAATGGCCGATGCAGAGAGGGCCACAGAGTGGCTCTCTCTGCATCGGACTGCTCAAAACTGTTACTGCAGGATGCCTCAATATCGAGGCATCACTGCAATAACATGAAAGTGGCTGGAAGCGATCAGGATCGCTTCCAGGGCTTTCAAAGACCAAAGACGTACGGGGTACGTCCTTGGTCGTTAACTGCATTTTTTTGCAGGACGTACCCCATACGTCGTTGGTCATTAAGGGGTTAAAGGGACACTGAACCCAAATTTTTTCTTTCGTGATTCAGATAGAGCATGCCATTTTAAGGAACTTTCTAATTTACACCTTTTATCAATTTTTCTTCGTTCTCTTGCTTTCTTTATTTGAAAAGGAAGGCATCTAAGCTATTTTTTGGTTCGGACCATGGAAAGCACCTTTTTATTGGTTTGTGAATTTATCCACCAATCAGTTTGTTCACCATAAATGGGCCGGCATGTAAATTTACATTCTTGCATTTCAAATAAAGATACCAAGAGAATGAATACAATTTGATAATAGGAGTCAATTAGAAAGTTGCTGAAAATTGCATGCTCTATCTGACTCACAAAAGAAAAAATTTGGGTTCAGTGTCCCTTTAATATATGCACAATATTATTTATTGCACAGTACAAGGTAACAGGGTCTCTTGGAAACAATAGATTGTGTTACAATTATTTTTCTTAGCTAGCAATGGGCTAATAACATACTGTTTAACTAATGCAATATATTTCATAAAGTGGTGAGTAATTAGCCTCTGTTATTACTTGTTTTGTCATTGTCAACATTCTTCCCAATAATGGCTTGAATTAATCTTGTTATGGGTCTTTTATAGAAATATTTATTTCTGTTTTCATTTTTAGTGAGGATATCTGATATTTCTGTGTAAAACTCATGTAGCCTGACAGGATTCATGATTTAAAACTGAGAAAAAACTACTTAAAGAGAAATGAACCCAACTTGTTTTTCATGCAATTTTAAACAACATCCTAATTTACTCCTATTATCACATTTTCTTTGTTCTCTTGGTATCTTTATTTGAAAAGCAGAAATTTAAGCATAGGAGTTGGCCATTTTTGGTTCAGCACTTTGGATAGAGCTTGTTGATTGGTGGCTACATTCCTGTTTTTTCAAATAAAGATATCAAGAGAACAAAGTACATTAGAAAGTTGCTTAAAATTGCATGCTCTATCTGAATCATGAAAGAAAAACATACACCTAGATTACGAGTCTTGCGTTAGCCTTAAAAAGCAGCGTTGAGAGGTCCCAACGCTGATTTTTAACGCCCGCTGGTATTACGAGTCTGGCAGGTACAGGTGTACAGCTCACTTTTATTCCGCGACTCGAGCTCACCGCAAATCCCTTTACGTAAATTGCGTATCCTATCTTTTCAATGGGACTTGCATAACGCCGGTAATACGAGTCTTGGAGAAAGTGAGCGGTAGACCCTCTCCTGTCAAGACTCCTACCGCATTTAAAAGTCAGTAGTTAAAAGTTTTATGGGCTAACGCCATAACATAAAACTTTTAACTAAAGTGCTAAAAAGTACACTAACACCCATAAACTACCTATTAACCCCTAAACCGAGGCCCCCCCCCACATCGCAAACACTTAAATACATTTTTTAACCCCTAATCTGCCGACCGGACATCGTCGCCACTTTAATAAATATATTAACCCCTAAACTGCCGCACACTCCCGCCTCGCAAACACTAGTTAAATATTATTAACCCCTAATCTGCCATCCCTAACATCACCAACACCTACCTACATTTATTAACCCCTAATCTGCCGACCCCAACATCGTCGCTACTATATTAAATTTATTAACCCCTAAACCTAAGTCTAACTCTAACCCTAACACCCCCTAACTTAAATATAATTTAAATAAAACAAAAATAAAATTACTACAATTAAATAAATTATTCCTATTTAAAACTAAATACTTACCTATAAAATAGACCCTAAAATAGCTACAATATAACTAATAGTTACATTGTAGCAAGTTTAGGATTTATTTTTATTTTATAGGCAACTTTGTATTTATTTTAACTAGGTACAATAGTTATTAAATAGTTATTAACTATTTAATAACTACCTAGCTAAAATAAATACAAAAGTACCTGTAAAATAAATCCTAACCTAAATAACAATTACACCTAACACTAAACTATAATTAAATTAATTTACTAAATTACCTACAATTAACTTCAATTAAATAAAATAAACTAAAGTACGAAAAAAAACCACACTAAATTACAGAAAAAAATAAATTACAAGAATTTTAAACTAATTACACCTAATCTAATCCCCCTAATAAAATTAAAAAGCCCCCCAAAATAATAAAAAAATCCCTACCCTATACTAAATTACAAATAGCCCTTAAAAGGGCCTTTTGCAGGGGGATTGCCTCAAAGTAATCAGCTCTTTTACCTGTAAAAAAAAATACAATAACCCCCCAACATTAAAACCCACCACCCACACACCTAACCCTACTCTAAAACCCACCCAATCCCCCCTTAATATAACCTAACACTACCCCCTTGAAGATCACCCTACCGTGAGACGTCTTCACCCAGCCAGGCACAAGTAGTCCTCCAGAGGGGCAGAAGTCTTCATCTGATCCGGGCAGAAGAGGACCTCCAGACGGGCAGAAGTCTTCATCCAGACGGCATCTTCTATCTTCATCCATCCGGGTGGAGCGGGTCCATCTTGAAGCCAGCCGACGTGGAGCATCCATCCAGACCGACTACTACACGATGAATGACGGTTCCCTTAAATGACATCATCCAAGATGGCGTCCCTTGAATTCCGATTGGCTTATAGGATTCTATCAGCCAATCGGAATTAAGGTAGGACATATCCTATTGGCTGATGCAATCAGCCAATAGGATTGAGCTCACATTCTATTGGCTGTTCCAATCAGCCAATAGAATGCAAGCTCAATCCTATTGGCTGATTGGATCAGCCAATAGGATTTTTCCTACTTTAATTCCGATTGGCTGATAGAATCCTATCAGCCAATCGGAATTCAAGGGACACCATCTTGGATGACGTCATTTAAAGGAACCGTCATTCATCGTGTAGTAGTCAGTCTGGATGGATGCTCCACGTCAGCTGGCTTCAAGATGGACCCGCTCCGGATGGATGAAGATAGAAGATGCCACCTGGATGAAGACTTCTGCCCGTCTGGAGGTCCTCTTCTGCCGGGATCGGATGAAGACTTCTGCCCCTCTGAAGGACCACTTGTGCACGGCTGGGTGAAGACGTCTCACGGTAGGTTGATCTTCAAGGGGGTAGTGTTAGGTTTTATTAAGGGGGTATTGGGTGGGTTTTAGAGTAGGGTTGGGTGTGTGGGTGGTGGGTTTTAATGTTGGGGGTATTGTATTTTTTTTTACAGGTAAAAGAGCTGATTACTTTGGGGCAATGCCCTGCAAAAAGCCCTTTTAAGGGCTATTTGTAATTTAGTATAGGGTAGGGATTTTTATTATTTTGGGGAGCTTTTTTATTTTATTAGGGGGATAAGATTAGGTGTAATTAGTTTAAAATTCTTGTAATTATTTAATTTTTTTCTGTAATTTAGTGTTTTTTTTCCGTACTTTAGTTTATTTAATTTAATTGTAATTAATTGTAGTTAATTTAGTTAATTTATTTAATGATAGTGTAGTGTTAGGTGTAATTATAACTTAGGTTAGGGTTTATTTTACAGGTAAATTTGTACTTATTTTAACTAGGAAGTTATTAAATAGTTAATAACTATTTAATAACTATTGTACCTAGTTAAAATAAATACAATAAGTTGCCTGTAAAATAAAAATAAAACCTAAGATAGATACAATGTAATTATTAGTTATATTGTAGCTAGCTTAGGGTTTATTTTATAGGTAAGTATTTAGTTTTAAATAGGAATTATTTATTTAATTGTAGTAATTTTATTTAAATTATTTTAAATTATATTTAAATTAGGTGGGGTTAGGGTTAGACTTAGATTTAGGGGTTAATAACTTTATTATAGTGGCGGCAACGTTGGCGGCGGCAGATTAGGGGTTAATAAGTGTAGTTAGGTGGTGGCGACATTGGGGGCGGCAGAGTAGGGGTTAATAAATAAAAAGTAGGTGTCGGCGACGTTGGGGGCAGCAGATTAGGGGTTCATAGGGATAATGTAGATGGCGGCGGTGTCCGGAGCGGCAACTTAGGGGTTAATAATATTATGCAGGTGTCGGCGATGTCGAGGGCGGCAGAATTTTTTTATACTGCTTGATAACAACAGGGGCTGTGAATAAATAGGGGTTACAGGATTCATTGGAACTTTATATATTTTTGTATACATTTACTATACCTGTTCAACCTCTGAATGAATACAGCTGCCCTGATTGAAGAGAATTAAAACACATCATTTATTCCCTTATGCTTGTGTTTGACACAGATACAAGTCATTTGTTTGGGATATAGTTCAGTGTTCTTTTTTCAAAGGTTAATAATATTATGCAGGTGTCGGCGATGTCGAGGGCGGCAGATTAGGGGTTAATAAGTGTAATATTAGGGGTGTTTAGACTCGGGGTTCATGTTAGGATGTTAGGTGTAGACATAACTTTTGTTTCCCCATAGGAATCAATGGGGCTGCGTTAGAAGCTGAACGCTGCTTTTTTGCAGGTGTTAGGTTTTTTTTCAGCCGATTCTGCCCCATTGATTCCTATGGGGAAATCGTGCACAAGCACATTTTGCCAGCTCACCGCTACCGTAAGCAACGCTGGTATTGAGGTGAGATGTGGAGCTAAATTTTGCTCTACGCTCACTTTTTTGCGGCTAACGCTGGGTTTCAAAAAAACCTGTAATACCAGCATTGTCTTAAGGGAGCGGTGAGAAAAAACTGCGCGTTAGCAACACACTCCTGTTACCGACAAACTCGTAATCTCGGTGATTGGGTTTCATTGCCCTTTAGAAAGCAGGGATGTAAGCTCAGGAGAATGCACATGTCTGAAGCCCTATATGGCAGCAGTTTTGCAAGAATGTTGTCCATTTGCAAGACCACTAAACGGCAGCAATATTTCCTGCCATGTAGTGCACCAGACACCTACCTCTTCAATTGTATGCTCTGTTCCTTCTGCCACTGCCACAATTTGTTTTTTGCTGCCTCCGCAAGACCACTAATGCTCAACCTGCTCCATACAATCCAACACAGCTACTAGCTGACAGAAATCCTCAGCCCTCTCACAAGAAGACGGTGGGAAAACCTTTCATTGCTGCTGGGCCTGGCGCACGCTCATATTGTTTGACTGCCCCTGCTGAGATTTCTGGGAGTTGTATTCCCCTCTTAGCCCTGTGACCTTATATCTAGATTTATTCTTTAATATCTGCATGAACCTGAGCCTTAAAGGGACAGGAAACCCAAAATTTTTCTCACATGATTGAGATAGAGAATACAATTTTGAACCACTTTCTAATTTACTTCTATTATCTAATTTGTTTCATTCTCATGGTATCATTTGTTGAAGGAGCAGCAATGCACTACTGGTTTTTAACTGAACACATGGGTGAGCCAATGACAAACGGTATAGATATGCAGCAACCAATCAGCAGCTAGAACCTAGGTTCTTTCCTGCTCCTGAGCTTACTGAGATAAACCTTTCAGCAACGAATAACAAGAGAAGGAAGCAAATTAAATAATAGAAGTAAATTGGAAAGTTGTTTAAAATTGTATGCTCTGTCTAAATCGTGAAAGAAAAATTTTGGGTTTCATGTCCCTTTAAAGTGAAGGTCAAGTTTGGTTGACTCGCTCACGCCGTTCTATAGTGAATTAAAAATGAGCTAGACTTTCATTCATCATTTTTCCTACATCGCACTAAATATTGCTGTTTTCTACCTTATAATCATCCTCCGATACACTTCTTTCGTCCGCCTGCCATTTTCTGTATTTGATTGACAGGCTATGGAAATTTGACACGTTATACCTCAAAGGTATGAATAGGGAGTTTGATCTAAACCCAATTCTGTAGACTTAATATTTATAAACTATAGGTTTTCACAGATACTTCAAATCAAAATAAATTTTAAAAGTTAATTATATTCCTATACAAGGTTGTGATATTTATATAGTGGCTGTGCTATTTTGCTTCCTTTTCAGATTGTTTTTAATCTTGGTCCTCTGTGACACTCCAAAAGGGCAAATATAGGGTTAATATGTTGTTCTTCTTGGTTTATATGTGAAGCTTTGTAACCCTGCCCATGATGTGTGTTCTTATTGGCCTTTGTTTTATTAGTATTGCTATATATTATTATTATTATTATCAGGTATTTGTGCTAACAGGTTCCGCAGCGCTATGAACATAGGTGGTATATAAAAAACAATTACAGGGATCAAATGTGTAGAGGGTCCTGCCAAGAGTTGCATTGTTGTAGTCGGCTCTTATGAAGGTGGACAACAAACAGCTGGGCTCATAGGCTTACATGCTATGGGGTTTAAGGGGATAGCAATGGAGATAGGAAAGTTAGTGTAGGTTGTATGCGTCCCTGAAAAGTAGAGTCTTCAGGGAGCATTTGAAGCTTTTAAAACTAGGGGAGAGTCTTGTGGAGCGAGGCAGAGAGTTCAATAAGATGGGAGCCAGTCTGGAGAAATCTTGTAAACCGGAATGTGAGGAGGTAACAAGAGAGAAGGAGAGGAGGAGATCATGAGCGGAATGAAGGGGTCGGGAGGGAGAGTAATTGGAGACAAGGTCTGAGATGTAGGGGGAGCAATGCAATTGGGGGCTTTATAAGTCAGAGTGAGAATTTTGTGTTTAATCCTGGAGGCAAGAAGAAGCCAGTGAAGGGATTGGCAGAGAGATGAAGAGCGACATGTAAGGAAGATGAGCCTGGCAGAGGCATTCATTATGGATTTAAAGGAGCTATGCAGCAGCTGGGGAGACCATAGAGGATGGAGTTGCAGTAGTCGAGGCAGGAAAGGATGAGAGAGTGGATTAAAATCTTAGTTGTGTCTTGTGTAAGGAAATGTCTGATTTTAGCTATGTTTTTAAGGTGGAAGCGGCAGGCTTTAGCCAAGCACTGAATGTGAGGAGTGAAAGAAAGATCTGAGTCAAGTGTGACCCCCAGACATAGGGCATGTGAGGTTGGGGTAATGATGGAGTTATCAACAGTTATAGAGAAATGGGGTGTGGAGATTTTGGAAGAAGGGGGGAAAATAAGGAGCTCAGTTTTGGAGAGATTTAGCTTGAGGTAGTGAGAGGTCATCCAAGATGAGATATGAGAGAGACAGTTAGTGACACGGGTTAGCAAGGAAGGAGATAGTTCTGGTGCAGAAAGGTAGATTTGGGTATCATCGGCATACAGATGATAGTGAAACCTGTGGGACTTTAATAAGGAACCTAATGAGGAAGTGTAGATTGAGAAGAGAAGGGGACAGAGGACAGAGCTTTGCGGTACCCCACCCCAACAGAAAGAGGTAACAGGGCAGAGGATGCCCCAGAGAAGGCTACACTAAAGGTACGGTTAGACAGATAGGAAGAGAACCAAGAGAGAGCCGTGTCGCAGATACCGAAGGATTGGAGGGTATGGAGCAAAAGAGGGTGGTCAACAGTATCAAAGGCTGCAGACAGATCAAGGAGGATAAGTAGAGATAAGTGGCCTTTTGATTTTGCTGTAAGTAGGTCATTGGTAACCTTAACAATTGCTGTCTCTGTTGAGTGAAGGGGGCAAAATCCAGTTTGCAGTGGATCAAGGAGGGAGTTTAATTTAAGGAAATGGGATTGGCATGCATATAGCAGTTTTTCAAGAAGCTCTGAGGCAAGAGGGAGTAGGGAAATAGGGCAGTAGTTGGATGGGGAGGTTGGATCGAGAGAAGTTTTTTTGAGGATAGGTGTGACTAATGCATGTTTAAAAGATGTGGGAACTTTACCAGTGCTGAGGGAGAGGTTGAAGATTTGTGTGAGTATAGTGGTAAGGGTAGAGGAGAGGGAGGGGAGTAGTTGTGAGGGGATGGGGTTGAGGGGATAGGTAGTGAGGTGAGAGGATAGTATAAGGGCAGCAATTTCTTCCTCTGTAACAGGGGAAAAAGAGCTAATTTTATGGCTATGTGGGTTTTGGATGATAGTGAGCTTTTGAGGGGGTGGGAGACTGGTAGTATATTAAGAGCTGATTTAATTTCTGATGGAGTCGATTTTGTTGTTGAAATAGCTTGCAAAATCTTGAGCTGAGAGAAAAGTTGTGGTGGGAGGTGGTGGTGGGCGGAGAAGCGTATTGAATGTGGAGAACAGACATTTTGGGTTTGAAGAAAGAGTAGAGATAAGAGTGGAGAAGTAAAGCTTATATAGATAAAGGGCAGAATAGTAAGAGTTCAGGATGAATATATAGTGAAGAAAATCAGCAGAACTCTGAGATTTCCTCCAGTGTCGCTCAGCAGTACGGGAACATCTATGTAGCTACCGTGTCAGAGGAGTATGCCAGGGCTGAGGATGAGTGTATGTTTTCTGAGCTATGGTAGGTGGGGCCAGATTATCAAGGACCGATGTAAGGGTGGAGTTATAGTGGCAGATAGATTCATCAGGACAGGAAAAAGAGGGGATAGAAGAGAGAAGAGGTTCAAGAGAGCTAGCGAGCTGTTGCTCATCTAGTGACTTGATACTTCTGTGAAGTTTAGTCTGAGGGGTAGAAGGAGGGAGAGTTGTATGGAGGGAGGTGATGTTACAAGTGAGGAGGTGGTGGTAAGAAAGAGGAAAAGGTGAGTTTGTGAAGTTTGAGATAGTGCATTGATAGCTGAAAATAAGATCAAGTTAGTGACCATCTTTGTGAGTGGGAGAGTCAATAAATTGTGACAGGCAGAAAGAGGAAGTGAGTTGCAGAAGTTGTTTTGCAGAGGAGGCAGTGGGATTATCAACAGGGAGGTTGAAGTCACTGAGAATGAGGGCAGGGGTATCCGAGGAAAGGAAGTAAGGTAGCCTGGCAGCAAAGTGATCTAGAAATAGAGTTGCAGAGCCATGGGGGCGGTATAGGACTGCAACGCGTAAAGAAAGGGGAGAGAATAAGCTAATCATGTGTGTTTCGAATGAAGAAAATGTGAGGGAAGAGAAGGGCTGTATTTGTTGAAAGGTGCAATGAGAGGAAGTAAAATACAAACACCACCTCCTTGTCTATTGTCAGACCTAGGAGTGTGGCTGAAGTGGAGACCCCCATGTGACAGTGCAGCAGAGGAAGCAGTGTCTGAAGGAGAGAGCCAGATTTCTGTGAAAGCCAGAAGATTGAGAGAGTGGGAGATAAAGAAGTCATGGATAGAAGCGAGCTTGTTGCAAAAATAGCGAGAGTTCCAAAGTGCGCAAGTGAAGGGGGTAGTGGCTTTAGATGCAAGAGGAATAAGATTAAGGTTACCAGAGTTTTGTTTTTGAAGTCTATTGAAGGGCACACATGGGTGTGCAGGGCAAGGAAAATGTGGGGGACTAGGATTAGGGGAGATGTCACCAGCAGCTAGTATGAGCAACATGAGTGACATGAGATGAGATGCGGATTTGCAGTAGTGAGAATGTTTTTGTGGTGAGTTGCAAGGGGGAGAGAGAATCTTTAGGAATGTGTGAAGTTCATGAATACAAAAGTAAGGTGAGGTTAAGAGAGATGGGCTAATGAGCAGTGCAGGTGGTGAGGGGTAAGGAGTAATTGAGTAAAGTAGTTTGCTAAACAGACAAAAGGTGGCAAAAAGGAATATGAAGATATTTAGCATTTTGACCAAATAGTCAGACAGTGTATAAAACTCAGTATAAAAACAGAACTTGCCTTATCCCTTGTCCAATCCTTGTATAATTAGTTGTGCCTCACTTATAAATGTTCACTTAAGAGATGTGAACAGATGATCTTACACTATTGCTATCTAAGCCTACATTGCTAACCCCTGCATTGCTTTCCCCATAGCAGTGATACATTTATAGGCCAGAGCATTCAGCTGAATACAATAAATTAGGTAATGACATAATCAAAGACAGTCAGAGGCCAATTGGAAAAATTTGATTCAGGGTGAGATAAGTTAAAAATAACAGACAATATAATTTGGGGGAGGCTGGGGTTATACCATTAGTGGAATTATAAAATTAGGAATCATAACAAATATTTGCAAGGTTTGAACATCACATAGATGAAGACAAGATCAGCAGAGTAAATACATATATTATTACACATACTACAGGTAAATGCAAAAAAGAGAGACTTCTAGTACAAATGACACAAAAACAGGGAAATTGGCAGGATTTGAAAGCAGGAACCCAATTCACATACCTGTATATTGTCTGTATGTGCACTACAGGTGTCCCGAAACGTTGCTGTCTACCAAATAAAGGTTATTTCACTTTACCACACCTGAGAGTGCAACATTTCTATGGATTCTTGAATACTTCAATGTCCGTTTCCCCCCCCCCCCCTCCTGGAGCGTTCAGCCCCTTTTCTCGCAACGTCATAATAATGTTATGCGCATGCGTTAAATATTCAATAGCGTTCTTTCTCTCTCATGCTCGTTCATGCGTAGTCTGCATCCTGTTTAGAAATCAGATACAAAACAACTAATAGACTGCTCATGCTACAAGTTAGTACTAGAACTGTAAATCAGATTTTATTATACAAATCAATTATGATAATGCACACAAATGCCTTAAAATATTTTAATTGACAATTGAATTGAACGATTGTATGTTTAATATTACAATATAAATGTGTACGCTATATTGCAAAGCTAAAAATGTAAATACTCATAATGTTAGAATGAGAAAAAGAGAAGAGGCGCCAAATAGTGAGTACCGTTTATACAAGTAAGCAGATAACCCCCAATTTACGGCTCCTACTTACTAGATATTCAGCACTTGAGAAGTGCCAAAAAAACCTTCTGAACAGTTAGCAGCCGTCCAGCAAGCTGGGTGCAATGATCCGTTCCTCCGATCGAGAACTGTGTAAGAAAACAACAGGCACCACAATAGTGTATATCAGTGTGTTAGGGCAGTGTTTTTCAACCAGTGTGCCGTGGCACACTAGTGTGCCGTGAGAGATCCTCAGGTGTGCCGCGGCAGACTGACAACAATGTGACATATTTTTTAAACTCACACGCACAGTGATGAAATTTACTCACAATGTGATAAGCACTTGAAAAGTGCCACAAAGACCTCCTGGACAATTCACAGCTGTCCAGACCACTGTTATCCACAGGTAAATCTCAGCAGTGTCCGGTGAGAAGTCCAAGAGTATATATATATATATATATATATATATATATACACAAACTCCACAAACTACAGTTAGACGAATCAGACTGTATCCAGAACTAAAAAAAGGCTGTGTTACTCATAGTGTTAGGATCGTAGTATATAATCTATGGGTTATCTATTCCTATACACAATAGATTTTTTATATCCAAAGACTTTTAATTTGCTTTGATATTATCTTATCGATGTATGTTATATGCAAATCGTATATTATAATTCGAACATCCTAATATCTATAAGTAATATAATTATGTTATTCAATTATGTGCTTTTATTGACAGTTATTTATCACATATGAAATCATATGCATCGTTGGATACAATTGGGAGATTGTCTTGTAATGCTATTGGGAAAATAAACCCTAAGAAATAAATTAGTTATTGATGTCAATAAATCATAGAGTATGCATATTTGAAAAGCTAAAGCTGACAATGATCAATGTTAATATATAAATATACAGTATATATATATATATATATATATATATACGAAGAATGCAGATAGAAATTAGCGCGTTTGTAGAATTATTACATTGATTACTTACAACTAAATTGTATGTTATAGAAAATCACAAGCGGTTAGACAAGCTAAAAAATGCTGTCTATATACACGATCGCATAGTACTCAATGAATGTATCTATTCAATCATTGAATACTATGAGGCCTATTTATCATAGGTCTTGCGGACCAGATCTGACAGTGCGGATCAGGTCCTCAAAACCGAGCTGAATGCGGAGAGCAATACGCTCTCCGTATTCAGCATTGTCCCAGCAGCTCACAAGAGCTGCTGGTGCAACGCCGCCCCCTGCAGACTCGCAGCCAAGCAGCCGCCAGCAGGGAGGTGTCAATCAACCCGATCGTACTCGATCGGGTTGAATTCCGATGATGTCTGCCTGCCTGCTTAGAGCAGGCGGACAGGGTTATGGAGCAGCGGTCTCACAAGAAACAGGGGGCGTCAAGCTCCATTCGGAGCTTGATAGATAGGCCCCTATGTGTCACTTACGCGATTCCATAATTTAATGCATGCGCTTTTTGAGTTAACATACGCATGCGCAGTTCCTTTGGACTATCGTGCACGCGCTTGGGATCAACGTAGAGAGTGGGTGGGATCGCTTGCTATGTCACAACTGCAGAAGGAGGAAGTGGTGCGGGGGAGGAGTCACGATAAAAACGGTAGATATTTTAAAAGATATTTATTTCAAGAAACAAACATATAAAAAGGTAGCGACTACATTACTGAAATATTGCTGAATGCATTGCAGTCGCTATTACTCCAAAATTGACTTTCACTTTAAAAATAATGTCTATGCCAGCTTGGTATCAATGCTAATTAGATACATACTCCTGTACCAGGGCAGTTCTAGGCCTTAAAGGGCCATGAAACCCACATTTTTTCTTTCATGATTTAGAAAGAGAATGTCATTTTAAACATCTTTCTAATTTACTTATATTATCTAATTTGTTTTATTCTCTTGATATTCTTTGCTTAAAAGCATATCTAGATATGCTCAGTAGCTGCTGATTGGTTGCTGCACATTGAAGCCTTGTGTGATTGGCTCACCATGTGCATTGCTTTTTCTTCAGCTAAGGATATCTAAAAAAATTAAGCAAAATAAATAATAGAAGTAAATTGTAATGTTGTTTAAATTTCTAGTCTCTATCTGAATTATGAAAGAAAGATTTTGGGTTTAGTGGCCCTTTAATGTTTGAGGGGGGAAACAATAGCGACAAAACTACTAGCAGATGCAGTTCACATGTGTATATACTTGTTTTCTAACTCATAAGCATCTTCAAAGCAAGAAGCTGAGTCTACCCAGTGGCCTGCCTGTCTCTGCTGTGTAGTGCTCCATAGCCGTTTAGACTGCACAGAGAAGCAATGAGGCAGTACAGTCGACATAACTGAGATGGTCCTGCAAACTGTATATTAGAAAGTAATGCGGCCCGGTGCCAGCTGGTTATTTTAAGCGCTACAGTGATACAAATTGTGGTTCTCATGAATGGGTTATCCCAGGCCTTCCTGGAAGCCAGGATCTTTAGTTCATGTTTACAAATGCAGGGTGTTCCTAGTGGGCAGTCTCTTCTGTGCCATGCCATTACTCCCCCTGGATTTCAACTAAGCATAGGCACCAACGTCATTTTGATGACAATGGATCACCAGTTGTTAAAACAATGTGCACCACTTTTTTTCCCCCTATGTTAAACTCTCTCCTTCTCCACATGTTTCTACTCATATTATTATGCTTGGGTTTGCTTTATTTTGCCTCCCTGAAAACATCCCAGTGACACACATGTATAGAGCTCTATAGTAAAACAGACTACAGTACATACAGTCCATACTGGCACTGTCTGCGACCTGCATTTTGAATAATGTTTCTGCAGATTAACTATTGCCTGTTAAGGGATATAAATGTAATGTTTTTTGGGGGTTGTAACCCTGTGATCCCCATAACTGCTACTTCTCCTCTTGATCAGTGTTCTCTTACCTAGATTACGAGTTTCGTGCCAAACAGGGTGCGAAACGAATGCAACAAAAGTTGCATTATTTCACCCCCCCCCCCATAGCGCTGCCATTACGAGTTTCTGAAAACCTCCTTGTGCGTGCGATATAGTGGCGTTAAGCTCCATACCACACAAAAGCCAAGGGCTGCTTTGACGTGCTGGTGCATGCTTTCCCCCATAGACATCAATGGGGAGAGAGTGTTAGAAAAAAAACTAACACCTGAAGTGTGGAATGGCGATTGCCGTAACGCAACCCCATTGATGTCTATGGGGAAAAAAAGTTACGTTTAAACCTAACACCCTAACATAAACCCCAAGTCTAAATACCCCTAATCTGCCGCCACCGACATGACCAACACCTAAATAAAGTTATTAACCCCTAATCTGCCGCTCCTGACATTGCTGCCACTAATAAAAGTTATTAATCCCTATTTTGCCGCTCCCCGACATCGCCAACACTATAATAAAGCTATTAACCCCTATTCCCCCGCACCCCGACATCGCCGCCACTATAATAAAGCTATTAATCCCTAATCCACCGCTCCCTGACATTGCCGGCACTATAATAAAGCTATTAACCCCTAATCCACCGCTCCCCGACTTCGCTGCCACTAAATAAAGTTATTAACCTCTAAACTTCCGGCCTCCCACATCTCCGTCACTAAATAAACCTATTAACCCCTAAACCTCCAGCCCCCCACAGCGCGGCACGGAGCGGAGCCATCCTGGAAGCTTATCCCATCCCATCTTCATACGGTCGCCGCCGTACACTGAAGTTGAATGCAAGGTAGCCGTTTCAAAATGGCATCCCTTGCATTCCTATTGGCTGATTTGATTCTTCAAATTCAAATCAGCCAATAGGATGAGAGCTTCTGAAATCCTATTGGATGTTTTATTTTATTAGATTAGTTATGTTAGGCTAATTTATAGTTTAATGTTAGGTTTATTTTTATTTCACAGGTAAGTTTTTATTTATTTAAATAGAGTTATATTATAATTTTAATTTAAAGTTAGGGGGGTTTAGGGGCTAATAGTTTAATTTAGTGTTTTGCGATGTGGGGGGCCGGCGGTTTAGGGGTTAATAGGTTTATTTAGTGGCAGAGATGTGGGAGGCCGGAGGTTTAGGGGTTAATAACTTTATTTAGTGGTGGTGATGTCGGGGAGCAGCGGAATAGGGGTTAATAAATTTATTACAGGGAATGCAGAATTATTAGGCAAGTTGTATTTTTGAGGATTAATTTTATTATTGAACAACAACCATGTTCTCAATGAACCCAAAAAACTCATTAATATCAAAGCTGAATAGTTTTGGAAGTAGTTTTTAGTTTGTTTTTAGTTATAGCTATTTTAGGGGGATATCTGTGTGTGCAGGTGACTATTACTGTGCATAATTATTAGGCAACTTAACAAAAAACAAATATATACCCATTTCAATTATTTATTTTTACCAGTGAAACCAATATAACATCTCAACATTCACAAATATACATTTATGACATTCAAAAACAAAACAAAAACAAATCAGTGACCAATATAGCCACCTTTCTTTGCAAGGACACTCAAAAGCCTGCCATCCATGGATTCTGTCAGTGTTTTGATCTGTTCACCATCAACATTGCGTGCAGCAGCAACCACAGCCTCCCAGACACTGTTCAGAGAGGTGTACTGTTTTCCCTCCTTGTAAATCTCACATTTGATGATGGACCACAGGTTCTCAATGGGGTTCAGATCAGGTGAACAAGGAGGCCATGTCATTAGATTTTCTTCTTTTATACCCTTTCTTGCCAGCCACGCTGTGGAGTACTTGGACGCGTGTGATGGAGCATTGTCCTGCATGAAAATCATGTTTTTCTTGAAGGATGCAGACTTCTTCCTGTACCACTGCTTGAAGAAGGTGTCTTCCAGAAACTGACAGTAGGACTGGGAGTTGAGCTTGACTCCATTCTCAACCCGAAAAGGCCCCACAAGCTCATCTTTGATGATACCAGCCCAAACCAGTACTCCACCTCCTCCTTGCTGGCGTCTGAGTCGGACTGGAGCTCTCTGCCCTTTACCAATCCAGCCACGGGCCCATCCATCTGGCCCATCAAGACTCACTCTCATTTCATCAGTCCATAAAACCTTAGAAAAATCAGTCTTGAGATATTTCTTGGCCCAGTTTTGACGTTTCAGCTTGTGTGTCTTGTTCAGTGGTGGTCGTCTTTCAGCCTTTCTTACCTTGGCCATGTCTCTGAGTATTGCACACCTTGTGCTTTTGGGCAATCCAGTGATGTTGCAGCTCTGAAATATGGCCAAACTGGTGGCAAGTGGCATCTTGGCAGCTGCACGCTTGACTTTTCTCAGTTCATGGGCAGTTATTTTGCGCCTTGGTTTTTCCACACGCTTCTTGCGACCCTGTTGACTATTTTGAATGAAACGCTTGATTGTTCGATGATCGCGCTTCAGAAGCTTTGCAATTTTAAGAGTGCTGCATCCCTCTGCAAGATATCTCACTATTTTTTACTTTTCTGAGCCTGTCAAGTCCTTCTTTTGACCCATTTTGCCAAAGGAAAGGAAGTTGCCTAATAATTATGCACACCTGATATAGGGTGTTGATGTCATTAGACCACACCCCTTCTCATTACAGAGATGCACATCACCTAATATGCTTAATTGGTAGTAGGCTTTCGAGCCTATACAGCTTGGAGTAAGACAACATGCATAAAGAGGATGATGTGGTCAAAATACTCATTTGCCTAATAATTCTGCACTCCCTGTATAGTGGCGGTGATGTCGGGGAGCGACGGAATAGGGATTAATAATTTTTATTATTTATCGGCGATGTCGGGAGCGGCAGATTAGGGATTATTAACTTTATTGAATAGCCGCGATGTGGGTGGGCGGCAGATTAGGGGTTAATACATTTAATATAGTGTTTGCGATGCGGGAGGGCGGCAGTTTAAAGGTTAATAGGTAATTTATGGGTGTTAGTGTACTTTGTAACACTTTAGTTATGAGTTTTGTGAAACATTTTTGTTGCACAAAATCCATAACTACTGCTCTCAGATGGCGGTATGGATTGTGTCGGTATAACGCAAGCATTTTAGCCTCACCCCGCACAACCTGTAATATGAGCAATATAGAAATCACACGTAAAAACGTTATTTTTTTAAATGCGGGATTGACGTTGTGTTAAAGGCTAAAATGCTTGCGGTATAGCTATACCGTCAATATGAAAATATAGAAATGGGCCCAGCACTCACCATCCAATTAAGGGTGCACGCTACAGGGGTTTCTGCACTAACCCCCAAAAGTAGACAATATTGTAGAAAAGAGCAGCAGCACCACACTTTATGAACTTTTAACTGCTTTTAATGATGAAACATACAGGAAAGCAACGACGTTTCGGTCATCAACTGACCTTAATCATGTTGTATATAGAAGTAGCTAAACACACTGCTTAAATAGCTATATGGGGAGGGGTCACAGATACCTGTGTGGGTACACACCCATAAAGTTAACACTTTCATATATCAAACATAGTATTGTTCTCAAACTCCCTCTAGTGGATAAAGGTACTTCATTCTAAACTTCTATAGTGACCTATAAGACAAAATATAAATATGTATATATTATAAAAACATCAATTTACAATAATTAAACATTGCAAAAAGAAAATATTGCAGAACCAATAAATGTACATAATTACCACATTTATACCAATATATCCAGTTAACATATTAATACAGTATATTTACAATGTTACTTGCCAGTCTATTTCCTTATTCATTCCTAGAGGGGCAAGAGCTTGTAATGTATAAATCCAGAATGTCTCTCTGCTTTTGAGTATGGATTGTCTATCCCCACCTCTTCTAGGCCTCTTGATCTGTTCTATGACCTGGAATCTCAATTGAGAGATAGTATGACCTGCCTGCAAGAAATGGTTAGAGACTGGAGCGTCCCTATTCCCACATCTTATATTGGATTTGTGTTCTACAATTCTGTCCCTTACCCTACGTGTAGACTCACCTATATAAATTTTTGAGCATGGACACTTAATTAAATAAATCACATACTCTGAGTTACATGTAAAGTAACCAGGGATTTTAAATTTCTTGCCGGTCAGGGGATGCAAGAAACAGTCACCTCTAATTACATTATTGCAATTACAACACCCTAAGCATGGGAAACAGCCGAATTTTGGTGTAGATATATGTGTTTGTGTCTGTTTCTTACCAGAGCCTAAATCTGCTCTTACTAATTTATCCCTTAGGTTTTTACACCTTCTATAGGCTGGCATAGGTGGTAATTCAAAATCTTTAATTTGAGGGTTAAGGTCTTTAATAACAGACCAGTGTTTCCTGATAATGTTATTAATATTCTTACTAAGAGGGTTGAATTGTGAGACAAAAACCATACGCTTATTGTCTTTTTTCTGCTTTACATTGCCTCTCAGGATAGAATGTCTAGGAATTTCACTGACTTCTTCTATCTGTTTCTGGATGAGTTGTTTGGGAAAACCTCTCTCAATAAACAGTTTACCCATTTCTAGTAATCTGGTGTGGGCTGTGTTGTCATCTGAGACTATTTTCTTGACCCTCAGGAGTTGGCTCCTAGGGAGGCTATTAATCAAATGGGGGGGATGGGCACTTTCATACCTTAGAAGACTATTTCTGTCACTCTCTTTCCTATATAGGTCAATTTTTAGTGTCCTCCCATCTTTGATTACCTTAGTGTCTAGGAAAGCCACTGACTCCTCACTGAAGGTCAACTTAAACTTAATGTGTCTAGTAGATACATTTAAATCAGCCACAAATTTCTGCAAGGAGTCAATGTCGCCCCCCCATATGCCAAACACATCATTGATATATCTGAACCAACACAGTCCATATTGTTGAAATAACTGGTTAGTGTATACAAATCTCTCCTCATATACATTCATAAAGATGTTGGCATATGTGGGGGTGAAATTTGACCCCATCGCACTACCTTGACATTGTAGGTACAATTGATCCTGAAAAAGGAAAAAATTGCAGTAGAGGATGAGTTGTAATAATCCTAAAATAAATTCACACTGAATGTTAGAAAATCTATCATTACTCTGGATAGCCTGTCCAACAGCCCCTAAGCCACTTGTATGTGTAATGGATGTGTAAAGGCTATTTACATCGAGGGTAAAGAGGGTAAATTTCTCACTTGACATACTTAATTCCTCTAATTTCACAAGAAAATCACCTGTGTCCTTGATATAGGACATAGATTCCATAGCTAATGGTCTAAGTAGCTTGTCAAGATATTTGGATACATTTGTCATGATTGAATTAGTGCTGGCAACAATCGGACGGCCAGGGGGAGCCTCTCTGTTCTTATGTATTTTGGGTAATGTACAAAATACAGGTGTAACAAACTCTTTAATCAACAGAAATTTTTGTTCTTTTTCAGTTATTACCCCATTACACATTGCTTTATTGATGTATTTAGCCAACTCACGTTGTACTTCAAATGTTGGGTCCCTGTCTAATAATCTATACACTGTATTATCTTGTAGTTGACCCCTAATCTCTTGAACATAGTATTTCTTATCAAGAATAACGGTGGCCCCGCCCTTATCTGCGGGGCCACCGTTATTCTTGATAAGAAATACTATGTTCAAGAGATTAGGGGTCAACTACAAGATAATACAGTGTATAGATTATTAGACAGGGACCCAACATTTGAAGTACAACGTGAGTTGGCTAAATACATCAATAAAGCAATGTGTAATGGGGTAATAACTGAAAAAGAACAAAAATTTCTGTTGATTAAAGAGTTTGTTACACCTGTATTTTATACATTACCCAAAATACATAAGAACATAGAGGCTCCCCCTGGCCGTCCGATTGTTGCCAGCACTAATTCAATCATGACAAATGTATCCAAATATCTTGACAAGCTACTTAGACCATTAGCTATGGAATCTATGTCCTATATCAAGGACACAGGTGATTTTCTTGTGAAATTAGAGGAATTAAGTATGTCAAGTGAGAAATTTATCCTCTTTACCCTCAATGTAAATAGCCTTTACACATCTATTACACATACAAGTGGCTTAGGGGCTGTTGGACAGGCTATCTTGAGTAATGATAGATTTTCTAACATTCAGTGTGAATTTATTTTAGGATTATTACAACTCATCCTCTACTGCAATTTTTTCCTTTTTCAGGATCAATTGTACCTACAATGTCAAGGTACTGCGATGGGGTCAAATGTCGCCCCCACATATGCCAACATCTTTATGAATGTATATGAGGAGAGATTTGTATACACTAACCAGTTATTTCAACAATATGGACTGTGTTGGTTCAGATATATCGATGATGTGTTTGGCATATGGGGGGGGGGCGACATTGACTCCTTGCAGAAATTTGTGGCTGATTTAAATGTATCTACTAGACACATTAAGTTTAAGTTGACCTTCAGTGAGGAGTCAGTGGCTTTCCTAGACACTAAGGTAATCAAAGATGGGAGGACACTAAAAAAAGAGAGTGACAGAAATAGTCTTCTAAGGTATGAAAGTGCCCATCCCCCCCATTTGATTAATAGCCTCCCTAGGAGCCAACTCCTGAGGGTCAAGAAAATAGTCTCAGATGACAACACAGCCCACACCAGATTACTAGAAATGGGTAAACTGTTTATTGAGAGAGGTTTCCCCAAACAACTCATCCAGAAACAGATAGAAGAAGTCAGTGAAATTCCTAGACATTCTATCCTGAGAGGCAATGTAAAGCAGAAAAAAGATAATAAGCGTATGGTTTTTGTCTCACAATTCAACCCTCTTAGTAAGAATATTAATAACATTATCAGGAAACACTGGTCTGTTATTAAAGACCTTAACCCTCAAATTAAAGATTTTGAATTACCACCTAGGCCAGCCTATAGAAGGTGTAAAAACCTAAGGGATAAATTAGTAAGAGCAGATTTAGGCTCTGGTAAGAAACAGACACAAACACATATATCTACACCAAAATTCGGCTGTTTCCCATGCTTAGGGTGTTGTAATTGCAATAATGTAATTAGAGGTGACTGTTTCTTGCATCCCCTGACCGGCAAGAAATTTAAAATCCCTGGTTACTTTACATGTAACTCAGAGTATGTGATTTATTTAATTAAGTGTCCATGCTCAAAAATTTATATAGGTGAGTCTACACGTAGGGTAAGGGACAGAATTGTAGAACACAAATCCAATATAAGATGTGGGAATAGGGACGCTCCAGTCTCTAACCATTTCTTGCAGGCAGGTCATACTATCTCTCAATTGAGATTCCAGGTCATAGAACAGATCAAGAGGCCTAGAAGAGGTGGGGATAGACAATCCATACTCAAAAGCAGAGAGACATTCTGGATTTATACATTACAAGCTCTTGCCCCTCTAGGAATGAATAAGGAAATAGACTGGCAAGTAACATTGTAAATATACTGTATTAATATGTTAACTGGATATATTGGTATAAATGTGGTAATTATGTACATTTATTGGTTCTGCAATATTTTCTTTTTGCAATGTTTAATTATTGTAAATTGATGTTTTTATAATATATACATATTTATGTTTTGTCTTATAGGTCACTATAGAAGTTTAGAATGAAGTACCTTTATCCACTAGAGGGAGTTTGAGAACAATACTATGTTTGATATATGAAAGTGTTAACTTTATGGGTGTGTACCCACACAAGTATCTGTGACCCCTCCCCATATAGCTATTTAAGCAGTGTGTTTAGCTACTTCTATATACAACATGATTAAGGTCAGTTGATGACCGAAACGTCGTTGCTTTCCTGTATGTTTCATCATTAAAAGCAGTTAAAAGTTCATAAAGTGTGGTGCTGCTGCTCTTTTCTACAATATGGTATAGCTATACCGGCACGACTCCCAATAGTGCATTCCTGCTTTTACTCTGAAATTGCCATTTTTTCAACGTTAAAAGCTGCAACGCAAAAATCGTAATCTAGGTGTCTGTAAGTTCCATACAAAGTCAGCGGCGCTTCTGGACAATGTTGATGTATGGCTTCTGCTTTGCATAGTAAAGCTTTAACTTGCATCTGTGGATGCAGCGGCGAATGGTGTTGACTGACAAATGTTTACCAAAGTATTCCCAAGCCCATATCAGGATATCCATTACAGACTCATGACGGTTTTTGAGACAGTGAGGTCTGAGGGATTGGAGATCACGCAAATTAAGTAGTGTTTTTTGGCCTTGCCCTTTACACACCAAGATTTGACCGGATTCCTTGAATCTTTTAAAGGGATACTAAACCCAATTTTTTCTTTCATGATTCAGATAAAACATGCAATTTTAAGCAACTTTCTAATTTACTCCTATTATCAAATTTTTTTCGTTCTCTTGCTATCTTTATTTGAAAAGCTAAGGAAAAGCTAAGGAGCCAGACAATTTTTGGTTCAGTATCCTGGACAGCATTTTTTAGCCACCAATCAGCAAGCACAACCCAGGTTGTGAACCAAAAATGGGCTGGCTTCTAAACGTACATTCTTGCTTTTCAAATAAAGATAGCAAGAGAATAATGAAAATTTATAATAGGAGTAAATGAGAAAGTTGCTTAAAATTGCATGCTCTATCTGAATCATGAAAGATAAAATTTGGGTTCAGTGTCCCTTTAATTATATGGAGCACTGTAGAAGGTGAAATGCACAAATCCCACTGTTTTGTCTTTGGGAAATGTTGTTTTCAAAGTGTTGGATTATTCGCTCAAGCATCTGTTGGCAGTTAGGCGAGCCCAGTGGCGTCACTAGGGGGGTGCGGGAAATTCAAAGAAATACAGTGTTGAGATGCATAGATTATTTTATTAGAGGCTGGCATTTGTGAACATTAGTGGGACTGGGGAAGTTGTAGACACACAATTTTTTTGCCCCTTGAGCCAGTTCTGCAATTTCAACAAATAGTTTTCCCGGCTGCTTTTGCTTGTTTGCACTTTGCTCCTCCCCTGCCCAATTTCACTATGAATCTTGTGGGTGTGCCGTGGGGCTTGCAAAGTTGTGCTGCTAGCCTAAACCTGCCTGCCTATCTGTGCTCACTGCTCAGTGACATGCGGCCCAGGGCTGTGCACTGACAGACTTGGAACAGAGTCAGAGAGCAGAATTTTCATAGTTTGCGTGCCTAAACCTTTTCTTCAGTGATTTATTTTAGAGTGCTCTGTTTATCTTTCATTTGATGTTCTGCTGAGCCAGGGCAGGGAGCAGCTCTAGGCATGAGCTTCATAATTAATGCAGTGCAGTTTACATATTTTGTATGTGTCTGAGTTTTTGTGTGTCTCAGTGTTTTTCTGTGTGTGTTTTTGTGTTTGTGTCTGAGTGTGTTTCCGAGTGTTTGTATGTGCATCTGAGTATGTTTTTAAGTGTGTCTGAGTGTTTGTATGTGTGTTTGCCTGTGTTTTTGTGTGTGTCTGCTTTCTGGGGGGGTGACACCATGACTTACCGCACCGGGTGACACCAACCCTAGTGACAGAAACTGGGCGAGCCTAGACCCATCCTTGCTCTTGAAGGACTAGGACTTTTTTGGATGCTCCTTATATACTATGATTACACAATTGCTTCACCTGTTTCACATCACCTTCTTAGTTCAACTTGTCACATCGCTATTAGTCCTAAATTGCCCCTGTCCCAACTTTTTTGAAACGTGTTGCAGTCATCAGAATTGAAATTAGTGTATATTTTAAAAAATACATTAAATTCACAAAGTAAAACATCAAATAATGTGTTTTCAATATAGTACAAGGTAATTGAATTTTCAAATAACTCTTTTTGTTTTTTGTTTTTGCATTTTCCATACTGTCCCAACTTTTTCGGAATTGGGGTTGTAGATAATCTACTATCTCTTGCATCTTGTTCCTTACAAGATAAACCACTAAACAATTAATTATTCTTCTCTAAAACCCACTAAACTAGAACTCCTAACTGTACCACATTTTTTCTGGCCCTTCACTGCTTCCCCTGCCTCATTAGAGTTGCCAGCTGTCCTCCACAAAAATACTGGACAAGTTGTAGGTGAATGGGCATGAATAGTCGGCGGGGTCACACAATGGCTGAACTCCAAAGAGGTACCTTAGGTCCCACCTTTGAACTTGCCATGTATATATATAAATAAGCATTGTTTTTATCCACATAGTGGCATCACCACCACTGCTAGTGACATCAACACCACTGCTAGTGACACAACCATTACTGCTAATGGCATCACCACCACTGCTAATTATATCAACATCACTGATAGTGATATCACCACCACGTATAGTAAAATCACCACTACTGCTAGTAACATCACCACCACTGCTAATGACATCACTACTACTGCTAGTGACATCACCACTACTGCTAGTGACATCACCACTACTGCTAAAGACATCACCACCACTGCTAGTGGCATCACCACCACTGCTAATGACATCACCAGCATTGCTAGTAACATCACCACCACTGCTAGTGACATCATCTCTACTGCTAGTGACTTTGCCATCATCACCACTACTGCTAGTGAAATCACTATCACTGTTAGTGACATCACCACCACTGTAAGTGACATCACCACCACTGCTAGTGACATCACCACCACTTCTAGTGGCATCACCACCACTGCCAGTGACATCACCATCACTGCTAGTGACATCACCACCACTTCTAGTAAAATCACCACTACTGCTTGTAACATCACCACCACTGCTAATTAATGACATTACCACCACTGCTCGTGACATCACCACCACTGCTAGTGACATCACCACTACTGCTATTAACATCACCACCACTGCTAGTGGCCTCACCACCACTGCTAGTTACATCACCACCACTGCTAGTGGCAAAACCACCACTGCTAGTGACATCAACACAAAAATTAATGACATCACAACTGCTAGTGACATCACCACCACTGCTAGTGGAATCACCACTACTGTTAGTGACAACACCACCACTGCTCATGACATCACCACCACTGCTCGTGACATCACTACCACTGCTCATGATATCACCACAACTGCTAATGATATCACCATCACTGCTTGTTACATCACCACCATTTCTAGTAAAATCACCACTACTGCTAGTGGCATTACCTCCACTGCTAGTTGCATCACAACCGCAGCTAGAGGCATTATTTCTACAGCTAGAGACTTCCCCACCAATGCTAATGACATCACCACTACTGCTAGTGACATCACCCCTACTGCTATTGACATCACTAGTGGAATCAGCACCGCTGCTAGTGACAACACTATCACTGCTAGTGACATTACCATCACTGCTAGTGAAATCCCTATCACTGCTAGTGACATCACAACCACTGCTAGTGACATCACCACCACTGCTAGTGAATCCCCACGACTGCTAGTGACATCACCACTACTGTTATTAACATCACCACCACTGCTAGAAACATCACCACCACTGCTAGTGACATCACCACCACTACTAATGACATCACCATCACTGCAAGTAACATCACCACCACTGCTAGTGGCATCACCGCTACTGCTAGTGGCTTCACTACCACTGCCAGTGATATCACCACTACTGCTAGTCACATCACCATCACTGCTAGTGACATCACCACCACTGCTAGGGACATCACCACCACTACTAGTGATATCGCCTCCACTGTTATTGAGATCACCAACACTGCTAAAGACATCACCACCACTGCTAGTGACATCACCACCACTACTAATGACATCACCACCACTGCTAGTAACACCACCACCACTGCTACTGCTAGTGGCATCACCACCACTGCTAGTGACATCACCACTACTGCTAGTCACATCACCACCACTTCTAGTGGCATCACCGCTACTGCTAGTGGCATCACCACCACTGCTAGTGACATACCATTACTGCTAGTCACATCACCATCACTGCTAATGACATCAACACCACTTTTAGTAAAATCACCACTACTGCTAGTGACATCACCACCACTGCTAGTGACATCACCACCACTGCTAGTGACATCACCGCCACTGCTAGGGATATCACCACCACTGCTAGTGACATCACTACCAGTGTAATTAATATCACCACCACTGCTAATGACATCACCACCACTGCTAGTGACACCACTACCATTGCTAGTGACATCACCAACACTGCTAATGACATCACCAACACTGCTAATGACATCACCACCACTGCTATAGTCATCACCATTACAGCTAGTGACATCACCACCACTGCTAGTGGCATCATCACCACTGCTAGTGACATCACTACCACTGCTAGTGGCATCACCACCACTGCTAGTGACGTCACCACCACTACTGGTGTCATCACCACCACTAGTGATATTACCACCACTGCTAGTAGCATCACCACCACTGCTAGTGATATCACCATCACTGTCAGTGGAATCACCACCACTTCTAATGACATCACCACAACTGCTAGTGACATCAACATCAGTGCTAGTGACATCAACACCACTTCTAATAAAACCACCACAACTGCTTGTAACATCAACACTACTGCTAGTGACATCACCACCACTGCTAGTAACATCACCCCCACTGCTAGTGCCATCACCACTACTGCTTGTGCCATTACCAATACTGCTAGTGATATCACCACCACTACAAGTGACATCACCACCACTGCTAGTGGCATCACCACCACTGCTTGTGACATCACCACCACATCAGGTAAAATCACCACTACTGTTAGTAACATCACCTTTACTGCAAGTGACATCACCAAGACTGCTAGTGACATCACCACCACTGCTAGTGGCATCACCACTAATGCTAATGACATCCCAACTACTACTAGTGACATTACCACCACTGCTAGTGTTATCACCACCACTGCTAGTGACATCACCAATACAGATAGTGACATCACCACCACTGCTAGTGACATCACCAATACAGATAGTGACATCACCACCACTGCTTATGACATCACCACCACTGCTAGTGACATCACCACCACTGCTAGCGAAATCACCATCACTGTTATTGACATCATCACCACTGCTAGAGACATCACCACCACTAGTAGTGACAACATCATCACTATTAATGATATCACTGCCACAGTTAGTGACATCATCACTACTGCTAGGGACATCACCACCACTGCTAGTGGCATCACTGCTACTGCTAGTGACATCACCACTACTGCTTGTGACATTACCATCACTGCTACTAAAATCAACATCACTGCTAGTGACATCACAACCACTGCTAGTGACATAACCTCCACTGCTAGTGACATCACCACTACTGCAAGTGACATCACCTCCACTGCTAGTGACATCACCAATACTGCTAGTGACACCAAGAACACTGCTAGTGACATCACCACCACTGCTAGTGACATCACCACCACTGCTAATGACATCACCACCAATCCTAGTGACATCACCACCACTGCTAGTGACATCACCATCCCTGCTATTAACATCACCACCACTTCTAGTAAAATCACCACTACTGTTAGTAATATCACCACCACTGCTATTGACATCACCACCACTGCTAGTAACATCACTATCACTGCTGGTAATATAAAAACCACTGCTAGTGACATTACCACCACTACTAATGACATCACAACCACAGCTAGTGACATCATCGCTACTGATAGTGACATCACCACCACTGCTAGTGACATCACCACCACTGCTAGTAGCATCACCACCACTGCTAGTGACATCACCACCACTGCTAAAGATATCACCACCACTGCTATTGACATCACCACCACTACTAGTGGCATCACAACCTCTACTAATGGCATCACCACCACTGCTAGTGACATCACCATTACTGCTAACATCTCTACCTCTGCTTATGACAACACGACTACTGCTAGTGACATCACCACCACTGCTAGTGCCATCACAAACACTGCTACTGACATCACCACCAACTCTAGTAAAATCACCACTACTGCTAGCAACATCCACCACTGCTTATGACATCACCATCACTGCTAGTGACATCACCACTACTGCTAGTGACATCATAACTATTGCTAGTGACATCACCACCATTGCTAGAGGCATCACCACTACTGCTAAATACATCACCACCACTGCTAGGGACATCACCACCCTGCTAGTGGCATCACCACCACTGCTAATGATATCCCCACCACTGCTAGTGACATCACCACTACTGCTAGTAACATCACCAGCACTGCTAGAGGCATCACCACCACTGCTAATGACATCACCACCACTGCTAGTGACATCACCACCACTGCTAGGGGCATCACCACCACTTCTAGTGACATCAACACCACTGCTAGTGGTATCGTCACTACTGCTAATGACATCACCACCACTGCCAGTGACATCACCACTTCTGCTAGTTACATCACCACCACTGTTAGTGACATCCCCACACTGCTAGTGACATTACCACCATTGCTAGAGGCATCACCACCACTGATAATGACATCACAATCACTGCTAGCGACATCACCACCACTACTAATGACATCACCACCACTGCTAGTGACATCACCACCACTGCTAGTGACATCCCCACCACTGCTAGGGGCATCACCACCACTTCTAATGACATCAACACCACTGCTAGTGAGTGACATCACCACCACTGCTAGTGATATCACCACTACTGCTAATGACATCATCACCACTGCCAGTGACATCACCATTTCTGCTAGTTACATCACCACCACTGTTAGTGACATCACCCACACTGCTAGTGACATCACCACCACTGCTAATGATATCCCCACCGCTGCTAGTGACATCACCACTACTGCTAGTAACATCACCAGCACTGCTAGAGGCATCACCACCACTGCTAATGACATCACCACCACTGCTAGTGACATCACCACCACTGCTAGTGCCATCACAAACACTGCTACTGACATCACCACCAACTCTAGTAAAATCACCACTACTGCTAGTAACATCACCACCACTGCTTATGATATCACCATCACTGCTAGTGACATCCCCACTACTGCTAGTGACATCATAACTATTGCTAGTGACATCACCACCATTGCTAGACGCATCACCACTACTGCTAAATACATCACCACCACTGCTAGGGACATCACCACCCTGCTAGTGGCATCACCACCACTGCTAGTGACATCACCACTACTGCTAGTAACATCACCAGCACTGTTAGAGGCATCACCACCACTGCTAATGACATCACCACCACTGCTAGTGACATCACCAACACTGCTAGTGACATCACCACCACTGCTAGGGGCATCACCACCACTTCTAGTGACATCACACCACTGCTAGTGGTATCACCACTACTGCTAATGACATCACCACCACTGCCAGTGACATCACCACTTCTGCTAGTTACATCACCACCACTGTTAGTGACATCCCCACACTGCTAGTGACATTACCACCATTGCTAGAGGCATCACCACCACTAATAATGACATCACAATCACTGCTAGCGACATCACCACCACTACTAATGACATCACCACCACTGCTAGTGACATCACCACCACTGCTAGTGACATCCCCACCACTGCTAGGGGCATCACCACCACTTCTAATGACATCAACACCACTGCTAGTGACATCACCACCACTGCTAGTGATATCACCACTACTGCTAATGACATCATCACCACTGCCAGTGACATCACCATTTCTGCTAGTTACATCACCACCACTGTTAGTGACATCACCCACACTGCTAGTGACATCACCACCACTGCTAATGATATCCCCACCACTGCTAGTGACATCACCACTACTGCTAGTAACATCACCAGCACTGCTAGAGGCATCACCACCACTTCTAGTGACATCAACACCACTGCTAGTGGTATCACCACTACTGCTAATGACATCACCACCACTGCCAGTGACATCACCACTTCTGCTAGTTACATCACCACCACTGTTAGTGACATCCCCACACTGCTAGTGACATTACCACCATTGCTAAAGGCATCACCACCACTGATAATGACATCTCAATCACTGCTAGCGACATCACCACCACTACTAATGACATCACCACCACTGCTAGTGACATCACCACCACTGCTAGTGACATCCCCACCACTGCTAGGGGCATCACCACCACTTCTAATGACATCAACACCACTGCTAGTGACATCACCACCACTGCTAGTGATATCACCACTACTGCTAATGACATCATCACCACTGCCAGTGACATCACCATTTCTGCTAGTTACATCACCACCACTGTTAGTGACATCACCCACACTGCTAGTGACATCACCACCATTGCTAGAGGTATCACCACCATTGATAATGACACCACAATCACTGCTAGCGACATCACCACCACTACTAATGACATCACTACCACTGCTAGTGACATCACTACCACTGCTAGTGACATTACCACCACTGCTAGCGATATCTAATTAGTTTCCAGTAACACACAAATATCGACAATTTTACCTATTTGTCTGACAGTAACACACACAAAGCAATTACACCCCCATGGTTCCCAGTAAAAATAATAAGTAGGGATTTTATCCCAATGGCAACACTCACAGAGCAGTATTGTATCATCCCCTGAAGCTGCCAGAAACACATAGACAGGGATTTTTTTTTATCATCTTGGCTTCCAGTAACACACAAACTAGTACATGCTTTTTTAGGGCATATATGTATTGTATAGGCGCAATTTAGGGATATGTGAGTGTCCAGTATCTTTTTTTATAACTTTTACAGGACAGCCTTGCGTAATACTGAATGCTGGACACCTGGTAGCTCTATACCCTATGTATGTTCATATTTTTACAATTTAAAACTTGCCAAAAAATGCCTTTGGCTTGAACCCACTATTTAATTGCCCTGTCAAACCCTTGAACCACTCCATACCTTTCAAAGGGCTGCCTCCAGGCTACCACACCACAAGCCTGGGCTCTAGTTACTTTGCCACCATGTTTCCAGCCATGCCCAGCCTCCGGGTCTTTAATTAGATGCACATGGAATAAGCATATATTCTCCATATGCCCCAGTACAGTAAACATGAACACTGGAAAGGATAATATATATTTGCTAATACACTGCAGTTTTGACTACAATGTTCCTTTACTCTATTACCTACCATTTGTTTGTTTGTTTTTCCACACAGATAACTGTACTAAACCTCACAGCTTAATACTTACCACATACCTGTAATTATAAACCGCACTGTGTCTTTATCAAATAATCTTTCTAAACCTCAAAGCTCTACCTTACTCTAACAAATCTGAACAAATAACACAATTTCATGTGGTGCCCACACAACAATACAAACACTTTTATGGTTTTCACACAAAAATACAAAACTGTCTGTTAGTTGTTTTTTTTTATACGTAGCTCTGGGTTTCCTAATAGGCTGCAACATGCCTCTAATTTCAGTGAACTACAGGTCACTTTTTTGCATTTCTTTTTTAATAGACTTGAAAATATGGCTTGAAGGGTATAAACACAGACGGTAGGAAAATATATGTGCAATTATGTGTAGTGTGTTTTTGAATCTAGAATGTAAGTCTTGGCCAATCAACATTGACTCTTGCTAATATAAATAGAAGTGTGACTCCTATATTCCCATCTGTTGACCCAAAGTTATATTATCCTCCCATTATTAACCTAGTGGACGTTTCTATATACTGAATTTTTTTGCTTCTACATTTTCTTAATGGGCTTGCTGAAAAAAAGAAAATATGCTGTCATTAATGCTAAAGGAACCCAGATTTCATCATACAAATCATAAAGTACATATTATTAAAATAATAGTACAGCTGGCCCTCGGTGTACGCCGGTTCAATTTGCACCGTTTCAGAATAACAACCTTTTTTTCCAGTCATGTGACTGCTATTGGAAAGCATTGGAAAGCAGTGCACTAATTAAAATAGCCAGTAGGTGGAGCTGTCTGCTTGTCTTGCAGCAAAGTAATGCAAGCTTAGCAGACTGAAATTGATCTGTGTACACAGAGCAGACCAGACCTATTGAGCAACAAGATCTAGCAGCCACTTCCCTTTTATCTTCCTGTCCAGCTGCTTGAGGTGAGGGTGCCTAACTGCCTATTAATCACTGCAGATTGAAATGCATAGAATAGGTGCAGACCCAATATTATCTAACATGCTAACAATGCAGAGAACTGTTTGCAGAAAAATGCAAGTAAAAAAAGTTTTGTGTTCATTAAACTTAGTTTGATGATGATACAATCTGTTGTGTAATTATTTTATTAGGTGATGTTTAGCAAATGTTTTTGTTCATTAAACTTAGTTTGATGATGATACAATCTATATTATTAGGTTTATAATGCTGTTTAGCATTTAAAGTCTTCATTTCAAAGCTTTAAAAATAAAGTATTAGATGTAACTTATAACAATTTTGAGAGGGGCCTGGAACCTAACTCCCTCATTTCCCATGGTCTTACATTATAAACAGGGTTTCAATTTACAACGGTTTCGATTTACAACCATTCCTTCTGGAACCTAACCCCGGCGTAAACTGAGGGCTACCTGTATATTTTACAAAAAACATGCTAAGCATAAAATGTGTTCAGCCCTTTATGTAGAACTGTGTCCAGCTCATCTATCCAGCTAGCTTTCCTTTGGAGTGATAGTTTTTCCCTACCCCCCCCCCCCGACCTGCTTCACTACCTGGTCTATAGGGGCACATCCCAAACAAGAAGTGAGATGTTTACCCTCCAAAAAATGTTTTGCAACTGGTTGGTAAGTTTCACTAGAATCAATTGCTGCTCTTATGCTAGACCTATGTACAGCCATCCTCTCCTTTAGCATGCATTCAGTTTTCCCTACATAGGACTTCCCACAGGGACACTTAATTAAGTACACCACATACTTGGATTCACAGTTAAGTGCATGTTTAATCTTTTATTTCTTGCCTGTTCTGCTATGGCTGAAAGTTCCTTTAGCATTGATGACAGTATCTTTTCTTTTTTTTCCAGCAAGCCCATTAAGAAAATGTAGAAGCAAAGAATGCAGTATATAGAAATGTCCACTAGGTGGTGATATTAGGCTGTGTATGGAAGGAGATAGGTATGTCACGTCAGTTGGGGAGCCTGGTGGGAAATTATGAAGATAAAAGTTGAAATGATGGCACTACTAGTGTAGAATGTAGTATAGGGTCTATTACCGTTCCATATAAGGTCAATGGCCCTAGAATCACTTGGTAATATGTGGTATGGTGCTATGTATCAAAACTGCAAATTTACAAAATTGTTAGTTAAAGGAACAAAACAAAAAAAGATACTGTATAAGCACTCTAAAAAGACCCCTAAATTATCGGAGTAGAAAAAGAAACACACACATTAAAATATAAATCTTTATTAGAATTTATTTAAAACTGGGTACATTAAAACTAAAATGCTGGCAAATTATTCCTGTTAGAAAAACTGAATATGCTTGACTAAAGCCCTTAAATATAGGAATCAAATTGGCAGGATTGGTGAACTACTAGGCCTATACTGAAAATAAACCAGTTAGAATAAATAGTGTGGTAGCACTATCCAGCAAAGGTATATAGTCAATTGCTAATAAAGGTTCAGCTATTGAATTATCGCTTGTATTAAACACATAGGTAAAGTGATGCATTAGCTTTTCACATTAATACTGTCTTATAATGGTTAATTCCATGATCAGATGGATATTGATAAATTATTGTGAGTATAATAGACCAGCAGATTATTTAGAGTGTAGTTAATATATTTATACACTCTAATATTAAATATTGATAACTTCACTCGTAGAGTAGCCTATAACATAAAAGTTGGCTAATATATTGACAATAGCTGTCTAAAGTTTGAACCCATATAAATACATTGGCAAAACAATATAAATAGAGCAGCTATGTTGTATGTTAATAGTCTCTTATCAGTTGTTCATACTCAGTGAACTGTATGTATATAGATAGTCACCAACTGCTGTGTGCTAAAATTAGCAAATGCTTAATAGAACCATAAAAGTTTTTTGGTATTCTATGTGGTTTTATATTTAGGATAACTCCCTAAAAAATCATAGTTCTACCTATTAGTTGGAATAGTTTGGTGTTTGGACTTAGGAACTTATCAGTTATTCCTTGTTACAGGGTTAAATATTAGTATCTTTGTACACCTGATATTTCCTAATAAACTAATAGAGATATTCTCTTAATATTTTAAATAGGTTAGTTTGGTATATTGAGTTATATCTAATTCATAGAATAAAATATCAACAGTTGCCAGACTGAAAATCAAGTTGTGCTATCAAATTATTAACCCTTCTAGCATCGATATATGTGTAACCTTATCATTTAGGGTTAATATAGTTAAAACACTATTTATGTTCAATTCTATATCATAGCCACGTAGTATATAGTGTTCATAGGTAGTGTTATTGGTGCTTGGTGTTAATTGTATTGTATTATCAGAGATTTCCAGTTTGGACCCGGATATAAAACGCTCATTTGGAGCATGTCAAGCATACATATGTTTTGTAACAATTACAGGGCTTCAATACAGGCCCAAGGATTAATTTTCCATATATAAATACTTGTCTTATGCCCAGAGTGCTCCGAAAACAGTTTAACAACCTATAGCTGTTTGAGAATATAATTGCGTTATCTGCAATCAACACTATCCTTGACACGCATAACAAATGAATCACTGCCAAACACTCTTGTATCGAATGCTAAGTATCAACCAGGTTAGACACAATATGGCTTCTATTGGGTACTAACTGTTTTCATTGCAGCCTTAGAAATATACCGTAAGTTAAATAAACTGCTGTGAATACTACGCATGCGATTTGGCAAGTATAAGTAATAATTATAGTTGGACTTGTCTAATAGTCATTTAAATAAATGCCAGCAAGTATAGACTATTTATAAAACAAAACAAGCTCCCATCAGCTCCCCTTCCTCCCTTGACATGTTTCGCCGGGTTTCTGGCTTTATCAAAAGGCCCACTAGGTGGCGATATTAGGCTGTGTATGGAAGGAGATAGGTATGTGACGTCAGCTGGGGAGCCTGGCGGGAAATTATGAAGCTCAGGGTATTTAAACTGCTGTGTTCAGGTATTGTGCACCTTGAAAAAGGCCCGTGTTGGGGCCGAAACGTTGGTCTTGTACATGTGTACTATGAATTAGAAACAATATGGAATATGAATAAATAGCAAATGTTCAGTGGCGTCACTAGGGTTGGTGTCACCCGGTGCGGTAAGTTATGGTGTCACCCCCCCCCCCCAGAAAGCAGACACACACAAAAACACAGGCAAATCACATACAAACACTCAGACACACTTAAAACATACTCAGATGCACACACAAACACTCGGAAACACACTCAGACACACACACAAAAACACTCACACAAAAACACTGAGACACACCCAAACACACACACACACAAAAACTCAGACACACACATACAAAATATGTAAACTGCCCTGCATTAATTATAAAGCTCATGCCTAGAGCTGCTCCCTGACTCAGCAGAGCATCAAATGAAAGATAAATAGAGCACTCTAAAAATAAATCACTAAAGAAAAGTTTTAGGTGCGAACTATGAAAATTCTGCTCTCTGACAGCCCCGGGCCGCGTGCCTACCGCTTCTTATGGCCAATCACCTCTGCACTCTGCCCACCCCCAGACCCCCGCCCGCCCTCCTACCTGTTCAGTGTGCACTTAGTGTACCGTAACCGTAATGGTCTGGTGGGCATCATACGTGGCTCCTTCACTTTAAAGACAGTGTCAAACAGTCATGCGGTCAGGTGCCAGGCATCCCCTCATGATTTGCCAGTTCCCGTTTAGAGAGACATCACAGCAGTGAGTGACTCCACTGCTCCACATGTCACTGAGCAGTGAGCACAGATAGGCAGGCAGGTTTAGGCTAGCAGCGCAACTTTGCAAGCCCCACGGCATGCCCACAACATTCATAGCGAAATTGGGCAGGGGAGAAGCAAAGTACAAACAAGCAAAAGCAGCCGGGAAAACTATTTGTTGAAATTGCAGCACTGGCTCAAGGGGCAAAAACATTGTGTGTCTACATCTTCCCCAGTCCCACCAATGTTCACAAATGCCAGCCCCTCTAATAAAAAAAAATCTATGCATCTCAACATTGTATTTCTTTGAATTTCAATAAAATGTAAAAAAAAAAAAAAAAAAAAAAAAAATTTTTTTTTTGGTGTCACCCCCTGGTGGGTGTCACCCGGGTGCGGCCCGCCCACCAACCCCCCCCCAGTGACGCCACTGCAAATGTGCAAATGTTGCAAATAAATTAATTTTGGGAGTCTTGTTGATCTTATATATGTGTATGTATATATATATATGTGTGTGTGTGTGTGTGTGTGTGTGTGTGTGTTTGTGTTTATATACAGTGGGGCAAAAAAAGTATTTAGTCAGCCACCAATTGTGCAAGTTCTCCCACTTAAGAAGATGAGAGAGGCCTGTAATTTTCATCATAGGTATACCTAAACTATGAGAGACAATATGTGGAAACAAATCCAGACAATCACATTGTCTGATTTGGAAATAATTTATTTGCATATTATGGTGGAAAATAAGTATTTGGTCACCTACAAACAAGCAAGATTTCTGGCTCTCACAGACCTGTATCTTCTTCTTTAAGAGGTTCCTCTGTCCTCCACTCATTACCTGTATTAATGGCACCTGTTTGAACTTGTTATCAGTATAAAAGACACCTGTCCACAACCTCAAACAGTCACACTCCAAACTCCACTATGTTGAAGACCAAAGAGCTGTCGAAGGACACCAGAAACAGGACACCAGAAACAAAATTGTAGACCTGCACCAGGCTGGGAAGACTGAATTTGCAATAGGCAAGCAGCTTGGTGTGAAGAAATCAACTGTGGGAGCAATAATTAGAAAATGGAAGACATACAAGACAACTAATAATCTTCCTCGATCTGGGGCTCCACGCAAGATCTCACCCCGTGGGGTCAAAATGATCACAAGAACGGTGAGCAAACATCCCAGAACCACACGGGGGGACCTAGTAAATGACCTGCAGAAATCTGGGACCAACATAACAAAGGCTACCATCAGTAACACACTACGCCGCCAGGGACTCAGCCCCAAAACATCACTGCTCTAGAGGAGATCTGCATGCAGGAATGGGCCAACATACCAGCAACAGTGTGTGACAACCTTGTGAAGACTAACAGAAAACGTTTGACCTCTGTCATTGCCAACAAAGGATATATAACAAAGTATTGAGATTAATTTTTGATATTGACCAAATACTTATTTTCCACCATAATTTGCAAATAAATTCTTTCCAAATCAGACAATGTGATTGTGGATTTGTTTCCACATTTTGTCTCTCATAGTTAAGGTATACCTATGATGAAAATTACAGGCCTCTGCCATCTTCTTAAGTGGGAGAACTTGCACAATTGGTGGCTGACTAAATACTTTTTTTTGCCCCACTGTATATATATATATATATATATCTATCTATCTAATGGCTATCTAAATACTAGTTTATTTCTATCTATCTATATGTGTGTGTGTATATATATATATATATATATATATATATATATATACACCCAGAGATATATACAAACACACACACACACACACACACAAATCTAAATACTAGTTTATTTCTATCTATCTATCTATCTATCTATCTATCTGTCTGTCTGTCTATCTATCTATCTATCTATCTATCTATCTATCTATATATATATATACACACACACACACACATATGTATATATAAAATATTTTATTTGCCAAAAGACTAAATACCCCCCACCCCCCGGTCATCTGCTGACTGTCCAGTATTTTTTTGAAGGACAGCTGGCAACCCTACAGTGGTACTATGCATATATGTTTGTTTTTCAAGCACATAAACATATTTACAAATGCAGGAAGCTGGTCATTACCAGCAGTCTGTTTCTTCTATTTAGTGCCATGGTTATCCAGAGAATTCCAATATGAAGCTAATATACCGCCATTCTTAAAATGATGTGCAACTTGTGTTTAAAAGAAAAATGTTCTCCTTCTGCGTAAGTTGTCACTGATATTATTATAGTTGGGGTTATTTTATTTTTGTTGCCTTCATTGGAAAAAGTTCTGCAGATGCCCATATGTAGAACCTCATAGCCATAAAGAGAAGCAGTGGGGGAGCACAATAGAAAGAGTTGTACTAGGAATTCAACCTGCATATTGTATAATGCTGCTGCAGATTCACTAACGATTGTAAAGGGGATACAAATTAATAGTTTGGGGGTTGCACTCCTGTGAACCCCAATAGAACTGACAATTCTCTTATTGATCAATGTAGTCTGTTAAACTGCTGGTTACTCCAGGATATTGCTTGTGTCAGGGTACCTGTGAAATAACATTGAATAAACTACAGATGTATCACAGAATGTAATATTTCATTTTAGCTAATATCTAATTTGAAATGAATTGGTCTCACTACAGCCCCTGCCCCCCTCACTGCTGCTTAAGACAAGTGAGGACAAAAGGAGAACATTTGGTTCAATAAGTGAAGGCAGTTCATTTCAAAGAGATTTTTATCACATAGCTCTCTCAAATTTGAACGCCCATATATGGATTTCCTGATCTCTCTTCTATGTAACAAAAATGAGCTGGTAATGACCCCATGTGGAGATATACAGACATCATATCTGGGACTGAAGTCTTTTAAGCTTGAGTGTATGAAGAGAAAAAACAATCTTACAGGGGAAGTGACCATACACACTTCAATACAAATTGGTACCTGCTGTGTTTTAATAACACAAAGAATCTGAACTCAAGTTACCTACAGACATATGGGAAGTTGAAAGCCTAAGAATCAAGATTTCAAAATGTCTTAACCTATGTACTTTTGATAACAAATTTTCTACATAGTTCTTAGATAAATTAATGTGTACCACAGACTGCCTGAATAATATAGATAATGATCTAAGAGATACATCACATGTTACATGCTGTGTTGGATATAATTGATTAAAAATAAATAACTGCATTGGTTTATATAAATGTTTAAGTTATTTAAAAATAAATATATTTTTCTTTGTTTTCCAGAGATCTAGTGAACATTACAGGGAAGAATCTGATGTGAAGATTAGGGATGGGCGAATGTGCAAATTTTCGAATTTCGAATGTAGAACGAATGTTATGACCGAAATTCGAATTCTAAATTCGAATGTCGATAAGAACGAATATTCTTAAAAATTTGAAAATCGAATGTTATTTACAGTTTTCGAATGTCACTTTCGAATTCGAATGTTTATAATTATATTGAATGTCTACATTCGAAATTCGAATTTTTCGAATTCGAATATAAATTCAAATTTTTCGAATTCGAATATTGCATAATTCGAATATTACATTTAAAAGCATTAGAAATACTATTACAATCTAAATTCGAATTTTTCGAATTCGAATACACGTATTGCATAATTCGAATATTACATTTAAAGAAAAAGCATTAGAAATACTATTACAATCTGAATTCGAATTTTTCGAATTCGAATACACGTATTGCATAATTTGAATATTACATTTAAAGAAAAAGCATTAGAAATACTATTACAATCTAAATTCAAATTTTTCGAATTCGAATATTGCATAATTCGAATATTACATTTAAAGAAAAAGCATTAGAAATACTATTACAATCTAAATTTGAATTTTTCGAATTCGAATACACGTATTGCATAATTCGAATATTACATTTAAAGAAAAAGCATTAGAAATACTATTACAATCTAAATTCGAATTTTTCAAATTTGAATACACGTATTGCATAATTCGAATATTACATTTAAAGAAAAAGCATTAGAAATACTATTACAATCTAAATTCGAATTTTTCGAATTCGAATATTGCATAATTCGAATATTACATTTAAAGAAAAAGCATTAGAAATACTATTACAATCTAAATTCGAATTTTTCAAATTTGAATACACGTATTGCATAATTCGAATATTACATTTAAAGAAAAAGCATTAGAAATACTATTACAATCTAAATTCGAATTTTTTGAATTCGAATATTGCATAATTCGAATATTAAATTTAAAGAAAAAGCATTAGAAATACTATTACAATCTAAATTCAAATTTTTCGAATTCGAATATTGCATAATTCGAATATTACATTTAAAGACAAAGCATTAGAAATACTATTACAATCTAAATTCGAATTTTTCAAATTCGAATATTTTCGAATGTAATCGTAAAATTCGAAACCGAACATTCGAAAATCGAATGTTAGAATGTTATGTAAACATTCGAAATTCGATTAGAACGAACGAATGTGTTAAAATTCGTGCCGTTTTTCGAATGTTGCGAAACATTCGCCCATCCCTAGTGAAGATAAGGTTTCCAAATAAGATACTATAAGTTAATGTATAAATGCATCATAAATTTTGAGCCCATGTCTTAAACGCTATGGAGACATGTATTAATACATAACTATAATACTCATGTATATCTATGATATAAGATGTGACTAGAAAATGAAATATGTACCAGTATATCAAATAAGCTGATATACAGAATAAGTCAGATAGACATAAATATATTATTGATTGATACTACTAGTCCCTCATAAAAATGCAACTTTAAAGGCATTTTCTAAAATATTATAGGATTGAAATATACTCGTGTTTAGTCTCTATAAATACCTGCTAAATTATATCAGATGGAACATATATACTGACCAGATACGTTTATTAATACAAGAAATTATAGTATATTGAATAAACATTTTAGGGTGAGATACTTAAACTGCAGCAGTATTGATAGTGAGACTGCATTTATGGTTGTCTGCTGCCACCTATAGTTAAAAAATGATATTACAACCAAAAGGCATTTAGAGTCAGGGATGCGGTTCACAAATAACCAAGAGATTTTCAGATCCAAGAGCAAATCAGGGACAAGCATCCGAGGGCCTATCAAAATCTTGTGGGAATGATTAAAGAAAAGAAGGAGTGGTTTTTATCTGATAAAGGTAGCCACACAGACACTAAAAAACACACAGACTCAAAGAAGCATACATTTTGGAGAGGAAAATACACAGGCTTTGTGTCAAGTATATTCTCTGCCATTTTGGGACACTTTCTTGAACAAAGGAAGATAATAGTTTTGAGGCCTGTACATTTGCACATAGTGTATAAATCCTTCTTAGATGACCCACAAGAAGAAGCTAAAAATTAATTTGGTTGTTTGGTAAAGTATAAGCTAAATATATATATAATATTTAAATCAAAGGTATCTTGTTGCTACAGTTAAATTGCAGCTAGTAATTTAAAGAACCTATTTGGTGTTTTAAGTTATATCCATAGTCCTGTGTAGTCTTAGCTAGTCACATTAATGCTAAATAATTTTACTTGCTAGATAAAGATCTTTTGTATTTTATATCTTTAAGTCAGGCTTATTATTGCTATATATATATATATTAGAATTTGCCTTATTATAGCCAAATAAGAGGTTATTTCAGCTCAGATAAATTGGCATATCAATTGGATGTTAATGTATTTTGTTATATTGTCTAACTAAACACTGTTAATTTAAAGGTCCATATCCTGGTATTTTATTGTGGTATTTTAATGTGATTCATTGTGAGTAAAGTTAATTTTAAAGGTATATATTCTTTATGATCTTTAGTATAGAATATTGTAACAGAATAAGCATGCATAGTTGATTCACAAGATAGTCTCTATTTAATATATGTCAATGTGTTTATAAATTTAACTAATCTCAAAGATTTAGGAATAAATATTAATTTAAATTGTTTTGTATATACATTTTAATTGGAGGTTATTTTAAAGAATAATCTAAATAAATTATATTTATAACCCTGGTATATACTTACACTTGTCCTCCTGTGCTCTCTTCAGGTGCTGTTTCTTCATCCATCATTTTGGTGCACTCGTATTCTTACAGACAGAGGCGGTTCACATTGAGAGATCAGTGACCCTGCCAGCTCTTTACAAAAATGCACAGCTCCTGCTCTGTATTGTGTGCGCTTAACTGAAGTACATGATATGGTTTGTCAGAAAGACAACAATGTCACTGACCTGTAAATGCGCCACATAGGGTGCAAGAATACCTAAGCTCCAAGACGGAGGTTGCCCAGTATCAGAATGTGGAAATTTTACTTAACATCAGAAATACTAGTGCAGCATTTACACCCTATATGTCTTTATCTATTTTTTAATAAAAAAATAAAAAAAAATTATTATTTAATTTGCTTCATTCTCTTTATATTCTTTGCTGAAGAAACAGCACTGCACTATTGGGAGCTAACTGAATGCATTAGGTGAGCCAATAACATAAGGCCTATATGCACAGTCACCAAACAGCAGCTCATGAACATGCCTAGTTATGTTTCTCAACAAAGGATATCAAGAGAATGAAACCAATTAGATAATATAACTAAATAACTGCATGAGCTCTGGGCACTCTAGCTGTGATTCGTTATGAAATCTTCCCCAGAAAGGAGAAGTTAGAATCTAACAGTAGTTCCCTCAAGTTCTAAAATGAAGTCTAAATGATTGATTAAATAATTGTTCTGTCTCTCACCACTTGCTCCTTTACAGATGAACCTACTAAAATAAAGCTCTCAAATGTCCCGCATTTTGATCTATTCTTTTACAGTGTATTGTAACAGCAGAAAGATTATCTATTGTCTCCATCTAGTGGGTATTTTAAGTAATGCTGTATAAGAGGTGATGGCTGGATGCATGAACTAGAATCTTGTGGTTTTGCAGTACAAAGAAAATGTATCTTTCTTTTAAATAAATTAGATTTAATCTGCTATGAATTTGTTTAAATGATATAATAATAATAATAATAATAATAATAATAATAATCTGTAGGCTAATAGCTTGCACGGCGAGCTAACGGAATGGCTTTATATGATGAGAACAATTGCTCTTGTTGGAGATTTATTTTTTCATTTTAATTGGTAAGTTTATGGAGTTGTGTAGTACAGTGAGAGTGCGATAGACTGAGGAAGAGTGCTGTAAAGGACAGGTGCAGTGCACGAGAAGCCCTTTCTGTGGTTTGTGCAAAAACATAGCTTATCTAATCAAATTCTATTTTGTGTCTTTACTTTTATGGTAGTTACAATGTAAAAAGAGCCATTAATATTAGACCATATTAATCCTTATTAGTTACACATTACAAGCCAATGTAGACTTTGCTATATTTCAAAGTGAAATAAGATAATTGTAAGGTATCAGTTAATGACATTATTAATAATTAAGTAACCATTAAAAGTGAATTGTTAATTAAAGTGTCAGTTTGGGACTATACTACTTTATACTATATAATACATGCATGTATGCTCTTCTAGTGTTTGCCTATTTAGATGTTTAAAGACTGCATGTATTTGCTTGAAGATGGGGGGGTGAAACAAAAGGGGTAGTTGCCCCCTGGAATTTTGCCCATGTTAATTGAGTTGTTGAAGTGCCAGTTTGGTAAGCCAAATGCTTGCACATAATGTCACTGCATTCAGACCACAGCTGATAGCACTGCCTTGTTCTCCTAAACAAGGTATCTGTTCTCCCTCATGTGGTCCCTTGCTTATCTGTGGCTTTGTCTTCCCCTGAATTCACTGCACACCTTAAAGGGACAGTATACTGTTCTCCTATTAAATGGGTTCTCAATGATCTATTTTTCTTGCTGGAATATATTAAATTCTTTAGAGATAGCACCTTTACTTTTATTTTGACATTTGAAAAAACTGCTTTTGCTTGTGGTGTTATCACCTATACTGAAAATTTCAGTACATAATAACTGGTTATAATTAAGCTATGTAAACCAGAAGATGCTGAAGAAATCACAATTCCAGTAGAGGTGTGACTGAGAGAAAGAGAGGTGCTAAAATGTTCATTTAAATTGTTTTCACTAGGGACCTGATGTGTAAAGGATCACTATGTCCCCTATACAAATGTTAATTCATGTCTCACAAAGCTCCTGGCAGGTTCTAAAAAAGCGAGTTGTACAGATGATTGGCAATGTGGCTTTCATAGAAAAGTATAGGGTTTGCTACATTTGAACATCCTGAGCACATCGCTAATCAACAGGAATCTCAGCACTGTGGAGAATAAGTAGGTTGCTGTGTGTGAGGGGAAGGGGGCTGAGAGTGTCAGGAGAGGCTCTTTGGGAGGGAGGGTGTGTTTATGAGGGAGCTGAAAGGGTGAGGGTGATGCATGAGGGAGAGAGGGCTGAGAGGGTGAGAAGGGGATGTGTGAGGGATAGGTAGGCTGAGAATGTGAGAAGGGGCTATATGAGGGATAGGTAGGCTGAGAGGTTGAGAAGGGGCTGTGTGAGGGATAGGTAGGCTGAGAGGTTGAGAAAGGGCTGTGTGAGGTATAGGTAGGCTGAGAGGTTGAGAAAGGGCTGTGTGAGGGATAGGTAGGCTGAGAGGTTGAGATGGGGCTGTGTGAGGGATAGGTAGGCTGAGAATGTGAGAAGGGGCTGTGTGAGGGATAGGTAGGCTGAGAGGTTGATAAGGGGCTGTGTGAGGGAGAGGTAGGCTGAGAGAGTTGGGAAGGGGCTGTGTGAGGGATAGGGGGCTGAGAGGGTGAGAAGGGGCTGTGTGAGGGATAGGTAGGCTGAGAGGGTGAGAAGGGGCTGTGTGAGGGAGAGGTAGGCTAAGAGGGTGAGAAGGGGCTGTGTGAGGGATAGGTAGGCTGAGAGGGTGAGAAGGGACTGTGTGAGGGAGAGGTAGGGTGATAATGTGAGAAGGGGCTGTGTGAGGGATAGGTAGGCAGAGACTGTGAGAAGGGGCTGTGTGAGGGATAGGTAGGCTCAGAGGGTGAGGAGGGGCTGTATGAGGGATAGGTAGGCTGAGAGGCTGATAAGGGGCTGTATGTGGGATAACTAGGGTGAGAAGGGGCTGTGTGAGGGAAAGGTAGGCTGAGAGGTTGAGAAGGGGCTGTGTGAGAGATAGGTAGGCTGAGAGGTTGAGAAGGGGCTGTGTGAGGGATAGGTAGGCTGAGAATGTGAGAAGGGGCTGTGTTAGGGATAGGTTGGCTGAGAAGGTGAGAAGGGGCTGTGTGAGGGATAGGTTGGCTGAGAGGGTGAGAAGGGGATGTGTGAGGGATAGGTAGGCTGAGAATGTGAGAAGGGGCTGTGTGAGGGATAGGTTGGCTGAGAGGGTGAGAAGGGGCTATATGAGGGATAGGTTGGCTGAGAGGGTGAGAAGGGGCTGTGTGAGGGATAGGTAGGCTGAGAGGGTGATAAGGGGCTGTATGAGGGATAGGTAGGCTGAGAGGGTGATAAGGGGCTGTATTAGGGATAGCTAGGCTGAGAGGGTGAGAAGGGGCTGTGTGAGGGAGAAGTAGGCTGAGAGAGTTGGGAAGGGGCTGTGTGAGGGATAGGTTGGCTGAGAGGGTGTGAAGGGGCTGTGTGAGGGATAGGTAGGCTAAGAGGGTGAGAAGGGGCTGTGTGAGGGATAGGTAGGCTGAGAGGGTGAGAAGGGGCTGTGTGAGGGAGAGGTAGGCTGAGAGGGTGAGAAGGGGCTGTGTGAGGGATAGGCAGGGTGAGAGAGTGAGAAGGGGCTGTGTAAACGAGAGGTAGGCTGAGAGGGTGAGAAGGGGCTGTGTGAGGGATAGGTAGGGTCAGAGGGTAAGGAGGGACTGTGTGAGGGAGAGGTAGGCTGAGAGGGTGAGAAGGGGCTGTGTGAGGGATAGGTAGGGTGAGAGGGTAAGGAGTGACTGTGTGAGGGAGAGGTAGGCTGAGAATGTGAGAAGGGGCTGTGTGAGGGATAGGTAGGCTGAGAGGGTGAGAAGGGGCTGTGTATGGGATAGGTAGGCTGAGAGGGTGAGAAGGGGCTGTGTGAGGGATAGGTAGGCTAAGAGGGTGAGAAGGGGCTGTGTGAGGGACAGGTAGGCTGAGAAGGTGAGAAGGGGCTGTGTGAGGGATAAGTAGGGTGAGAGGGTGAGAAGGGGCTGTGTGAGCGAGAGGTAGGCTGAGAGGGTGAGAAGGGGCTGTGTGAGAGATAGGTAGGTAGGTAGGGTCAGAGGGTAAGGAGGGACTGTGTGAGGGAGAGGTAGGCTGAGAGGGTGAGAAGGGGCTGTGTGAGGGATAGGTAGGGTGAGAGGGTAAGGAGGGACGGTGTGAGGGAGAGGTAGGCTGAATGTGAGAAGGGGCTGTGTGAGGGATAGGTTGGCTGAGAGGGTGAGAAGGGGCTGTGTATGGGATAGGTAGGCTGAGAGGGTGAGAAGGGGCTGTGTGAGGGATAGGTAGCATGAGAATGTGAGAAGGGGCTGTGTGAGGGATAGGTAGGGTGAGAGGGTAAGGAGGGACTGTGTGAGGGAGAGGTAGGCTGAGAATGTGAGAAGGGGCTGTGTGAGGGATAGGTTGGCTGAGAGGGTGAGAAGGGGCTGTGTATGGGATAGGTAGGCTGAGAGGGTGAGAAGGGGCTGTGTGAGGGATAGGTAGCATGAGAATGTGAGAAGGGGCTGTGTGAGGGATAGGTAGGATGAGAATGTGAGTAGGGTCTGTGTGAGGGATAGGTAGGATGAGAATGTGAGAAGGGGTTGTGCAAGGGAGAGGTAGGCTGAGAGAATAAGTAGGTGGCTGCGTGTGAGGGGAAGGGGGCTGAGAAGTTTAGGAGGGGGCTGAGAAGGTAAGGAAAAGCTCTTTGTGACTGACTGAAGGAGGTGTGAGTATAAGGGAGAGGGGAGCTGATACAGTAAGGAGGAGGCTGTTTAAAGGTATGGGGGCTGAGGAAGGTGCTGTGTGCAGGAGAATTGAGCTCAGTGTGTGAGGTGGAGTCTGTTGTCAGACTCGGCTCCAGAACGAATGAAATGGGGGGGCATTTTTTTTTCATGAGGGGGCACGCATTTTTTACAAAGCATGTATGAGAGTCAAAACAAGATCAGAGGGAGGGGACATCCCTTACAAGAGAAATAAAATAATTATACACTGCAATTACCACTCAGAGTGACATCTGCGTTTCTACTCAAATACACTCGCAACAGAAGCATCTGACAGAAGCACTTTTAATCCATACTGCTTTGAGACTATAGTGAATATATCAAGCAAATGCATATAGAGAGTAAACTACTGGTTAATGTAATCAGCTGGTAATGTTAGTAAACAACATAAAATGTGTGACGTGAAGATATATTAGCATTAGGAAACCACACGCTTTGCCTGTACAAGGTTGTGAGTGACCCGCTATGCCAGTCACAGGCTCAGAGGGAATGCTGCCCGCCTGGTGGGTATATAATGTGGGCACAGAGCAGGGTCAAAGCTCGGTTAACACTGTATAATATGGTAAATAGAAAAGCTTGGGACTTACTGTGATACAGTAACCGGTGTGCGCCTCTGAGGGCCGTCATGTTTATGTAAAGTGGAAGCATTCCCTTAGTTAGTGTGCTGCTGCTGTCAGATGAGAAGGGCTCCTTCCCCTACTGCTTGTTTTGCTGGCCCAGTGCAGGCATTGGACTGTAACTTGAGCACGGCACGCATATGGGCTGGACAAGAGGTTGGCATTCTATAAGGAACCACCCACTGTGTGTGACTGGTAAAGATAGACACGCTATGCTGGGAACACCTACTGCGTGTGACTGCTATATATACACTATAACGGGAACACCCACACCATGATTGATATGTACACAATTTTCTGAGTGGTTGCTGGTATCATTTGTGAACTGTTCCCATTGAGTGACTGGTTTACAAAGATTTTTGAGAACGTTTACAGTTCGGGGCTGTTGTCATAGCTACCCTAGGTGAAGGCGCATTGCGTGTAAGAGATTTATTCTATACAGTCTCCCAATAAGAGTCTGGTTTGCACACATTGTGCAGGGAACAGTTTCTGTGTGTTGCTTGTAAAAGGTCAGCATCATTCCACTGAGAAAGTGATACACTCCCAATATGCTGTGTGAATATCCACTTGGTGTGACTGGTATCATAACTAGGGTTACCACCTTTCCAGAATTAAGACACACTTATTTATACAATAACAGACCCTGGGCTGTCTAGGGGAGGTGAGGGAGTGAGGAAGGAGTTGTGTGTATGGATGGGTGTGTGTGTTTGAGAAAGAGAGAGAGATGGGGCTGAGAGTGTGAGGAGGAAGGCTGAGAGGGTAAGAAGAAGCTGTTTGTGATTGATAAAAAGAGGGTGAGGAAGGGGTATTTATGAGGGGGAGGGGCTTGAGAGGGGGAGGAGGGGGCTGTGTGTGAGGGAGATGGGTGCTGAGAGGGTGAGGAGGGGGCTGTGTGTGAGGGAGATGGGTGCTGAGTGGGTGAGGAGGGCGCTATGTGTGAGGGAGATGGGTGCTGAGTTGGTGAGGAGGGGGCTGTGTGTGAGGGAGATGGGTGCTGAGAGGGTGAGAACAGGATTGTGGGATGTAGCTAATGGGAGCACATGGTTGTGGGGGGTTAATAATGTAAGAAGGGGTCTTTATAAGGTAGAGGGGAGTTGAGAGGGTGGGGAGCGGGTTGTGTGTGAGTGAGCGGAGAGCTGAGAGGGTAAGGAGGGGGCTGAGTGAGGGCATTGAGGCTAAGAGGGTAAGGAGGGGCTGTGTAAAGGATATGGGGCTAAGAGGGTGAGGGGGCTCAGAAGTTGAGGATGAGGTTGTTTTTTTTTGGTGGGGGCCCTTCATGGATTCTTGCACCGGGGCTCTGAGGTTTCTAGTAATGCCTCTGCAAACACCCCCAAACCTATTAACCCCTAAACTGCCACAATCTTCCAACACAAACTAGCCCTACACTACTTATCTACCTAACAGCTAACCCTCACAAGACCCCTAACCTAACACCCCCCTAAGTTACACAAAATAATAAACACTAACATTACACAAAATAAAAAAAAACACATTACAAAAAAAGCACTACCAAAAATACCCCCCCCCCCCCAGTTATGCCTATACTAGAAGTAAAGTCCCCTTTAAAAAAAATCCTACTGGTTTGAGAGGGTGCAGCACATCACATGGACCTGTGAAGAGAAAAACTGAGTAAACCTACTCAGGTTTTTTAGTTAGGGCAGCAGATTCTTGAGAAAAAGTGCTCAAAAGCCACCACTGCCCTACTGAAGAGACTGATGTGGACTAGGCTAGACCCCAGAAAAGAACAGAGTAAGCTTACTCTGCTAAAAAAATTCTTGATTGAAGAAAACTTCTCATCAGACACCTAAACTTCACCTCATCCTTGCACTACAGGCAAAGAGAATGGCTGGGGGATTGTGGGTAGGGGAGTGATATTTAACAACGTTGCTGTGGTGCTCTTTGCCTCCTCCTGCTGGCCAGGAGTGATATTCCCAACAGTAATTGATGATGATCCATGGACTCACCATGTCATTAGAAAGAAAAAACCCTATACTGACACTAAAAGTCACTAAAGCAGTAGCCCTTAGCAGGATAAGTTGGCTGTGAGAGTGAGAAGGGGCTGTGTGAGGGATTGGTAGGCTGAGAGGGTGAGAAGGGGATGTGTGAGGGAGAGGTAGGCTGAGAGGGTGAGAAGGGGCTGTGTAAGGGATAGGTAGGCTGAGAGGGTGAGAAGGGGCTGTGTGAGGGATAGGTAGGCTGAGAGGGTGAGAAGGGGCTATGTGACGGATAGGTAGGCTGAGAATGTGAGAAGGGGCTGTGTGAGGGATAGGTAGGCTGAGAGGGTGAGAAGGGGCTGTGTGAGGGATAGGTAGGCTGAGAACGTGAGTAGGGGCTGTCTGAGGGATAGGTTGGCTGAGAGGGTGAGAAAGGGCTGTGTGAGGAATAGGTAGGCTGAGAATGTGAGAAGGGGCTGTGTGAGGGAGTGGTAGGCTGAGAGGTTGAGAAGGGGCTGTGTGAGGGATAGGTAGGCTGAGAGGGTGAGAAGGGGCTGTGTGAGGGATAGGTAGGCTGAGAGGGTGAGAAGGGGCTGTTTGAGGGAGTGGTAGGCTGAGAGGTTGAGAAGGGGCTGTGTGAGGGATAAGTAGGCTGAGAGGGTGAGAAGGGGCTGTGTGAGGGATAGGTAGGCTGAGAGGGTGAGAAGGGGCTGTGTGAGGGATAGGTAGGCTGAGAACGTGAGTAGGGGCTGTCTGAGGGATAGGTTGGCTGAGAGGGTGAGAAGGGGCTGTGTGAGGAATAGGTAGGCTGAGAGGGTGAGAAGGGGCTGTGTGAGGGATAGGTAGGCTGAGAGGGTGAGAGGGGGCTGTGTGAGGGATAGGTAGGCTGAGAGGGTGAGAAGGGGCTGTGTGAGGGATAGGTAGGCTGAGAGGGTGAGAAGGGGCTGTGTGAGGGATAGGTAGGCTGAGAGGGTGAGAGGGGGCTGTGTGAGGGATAGGTAGGCTGAGAGGTTGAGAAAGGGCTGTGTGAGGGATAGGTAGGCTTAGAGGTTGAGATGGGGCTTTGTGAAGGATAGGTAGGCTGAGAATGTGAGAAGGGGCTGTGTGAGGGATAGGTAGGCTGAGAGGGTGATAAGGGGCTGTGTGAGGGATAGGGGGCTGAGAGGTTGAGAAGGGGCTGTGTGAGGGATAGGTAGGCTGAGAGGATGAGAAGGGGCTGTGTGAGGGAGAGGTAGGCTAAGAGGGTGAGAAGGGGCTGTGTGAGGGATAGGTAGGCTGAGAGGGTGAGAAGGGACTGTGTGAGGGAGAGGTTGGCTGAGAGGGTGAGAAGGGGCTGTGTGAGGGATAGGTAGGCTGAGAGGGTGAGAAGGGACTGTGTGAGGGAGAGGTAGGGTGATAATGGGAGAAGGGGCTGTGTGAGGGATAGATAGGCAGAGAATGTGAGAAGGGGCTGTGTGAGGGATAGGTAGGCTCAGAGGGTGAGGAGAGGCTGTATGGGGGGTAGGTAGGCTGAGAGGCTGATAAGGGGCTGTTTGAGGGATAACTAGGGTGAGAAGGGGCTGTGTGAGGGAGAGATAGGCTGAGAGGTTGAGAAGGGGCTGTGTGAGGGATAGGTAGGCTGAGAGGTTGAGAAGGGGCTGTGTGAGGGATAGGTAGGCTGAGAATGTGAGAAGGGGCTGTGTGAGGGATAGGTTGGCTGAGAGGGTGAGAAGGGGCTGTGTGAGGGAGAGGTAGGCTGAGAGGGTGAGAAGGGGCTGTGTGAGGGATAGGCAGGGTGAGAGAGTGAGAAGGGGCTGTGTAAACGAGAGGTAGGCTGAGAGGGTGAGAAGGGGCTGTGTGAGGGATAGGTAGGGTCAGAGGGTAAGGAGGGACTGTGTGAGGGAGAGGTAGGCTGAGAGGGTGAGAAGGGGCTGTGTGAGGGATAGGTAGGGTGAGAGGGTAAGGAGTGACTGTGTGAGGGAGAGGTAGGCTGAGAATGTGAGAAGGGGCTGTGTGAGGGATAGGTAGGCTGAGAGGGTGAGAAGGGGCTGTGTATGGGATAGGTAGGCTGAGAGGGTGAGAAGGGGCTGTGTGAGGGATAGGTAGGCTAAGAGGGTGAGAAGGGGCTGTGTGAGGGATAGGTTGGCTGAGAGGGTAAGAAGGGGCTGTGTGAGGGATAGGTAGGCTGAGAGGGTGATAAGGGGCTGTATGAGGGATAGGTAGGCTGAGAGGGTGATAAGGGGCTGTATGAGGGATAGCTAGGCTGAGAGGGTGAGAAGGGGCTGTGTGAGGGAGAGGTAGGCTGAGAGAGTTGGGAAGGGGCTGTGTGAGGGATAGGTTGGCTGAGAGGGTGAGAAGGGGCTGTGTGAGGGATAGGTAGGCTAAGAGGGTGAGAAGGGGCTGTGTGAGGGATAGGTAGGCTGAGAGGGTGAGAAGGGGCTGTGTGAGGGATAGGCAGGGTGAGAGAGTGAGAAGGGGCTGTGTAAACGAGAGGTAGGCTGAGAGGGTGAGAAGGGGCTGTGTGAGGGATAGGTAGGGTCAGAGGGTAAGGAGGGACTGTGTGAGGGAGAGGTAGGCTGAGAGGGTGAGAAGGGGCTGTGTGAGGGATAGGTAGGGTGAGAGGGTAAGGAGTGACTGTGTGAGGGAGAGGTAGGCTGAGAATGTGAGAAGGGGCTGTGTGAGGGATAGGTAGGCTGAGAGGGTGAGAAGGGGCTGTGTATGGGATAGGTAGGCTGAGAGGGTGAGAAGGGGCTGTGTGAGGGATAGGTAGGCTAAGAGGGTGAGAAGGGGCTGTGTGAGGGATAGGTTGGCTGAGAGGGTAAGAAGGGGCTGTGTGAGGGATAGGTAGGCTGAGAGGGTGATAAGGGGCTGTATGAGGGATAGGTAGGCTGAGAGGGTGATAAGGGGCTGTATGAGGGATAGCTAGGCTGAGAGGGTGAGAAGGGGCTGTGTGAGGGAGAGGTAGGCTGAGAGAGTTGGGAAGGGGCTGTGTGAGGGATAGGTTGGCTGAGAGGGTGAGAAGGGGCTGTGTGAGGGATAGGTAGGCTAAGAGGGTGAGAAGGGGCTGTGTGAGGGATAGGTAGGCTGAGAGGGTGAGAAGGGGCTGTGTGAGGATAGGTAGGCTGAGAGGGTGAGAAGGGGCTGTGTGAGGGAGAGGTAGGCTGAGAGGGTGAGAAGGGGCTGTGTGAGGGATAGGTAGGGTGAGAGGGTACGGAGGGCCTGTGTGAGGGAGAGGTAGGCTGAGAATGTGAGAAGGGGCTGTGTGAGGGATAGGTAGGCTGAGAGGGTGAGAAGGGGCTGTGTGTAGGATAGGTAGGCTAAGAGGGTGAGAAGGGGCTGTGTGAGGGATAGGTAGGATGAGAATGTGAGAAGGGGCTGTGTGAGGGATAGGTAGGATGAGAATGTGAGAAGGGGTTGTGCAAGGGAGATGTAGGCTGAGAGAATAAGTAGGTGGCTGTGTGTGAGGGAAAGGGGGCTGAGAAGTTTAGGAGGGGGCTGAGAAGGAGTCTCTTTGTGACTGACTGAAAGAGGTGTGAGTACAAGGGAGAGGGGAGCTGATACAGTAAGGAGGAGGCTGTTTAAAGTTATGGGGGCTGAGGAAGGTGCTGTGTGAAGGAGAAGTGAGCTCAGTGTGTGAGGTGGAGTCTGTGTCAGACTCGGCTCCAGAACGAATGAAATGGGGGGCATTTTTTTTCATGAGGGGGCACGCATTTTTTACAAAGCATGTATGAGAGTCAAAACAAGATCAGAGGGAGGGGACATCCCTTACAAGAGAAATAAAATAATGCTACACTGCAATTACCACTCAGAGTGACATCTGCGTTTCTACTCAAATACACTCGCAACAGAAGCATCTGACAGAAGCACTTTTAATCCATACTGCTTTGAGACTATAGTGGATATATCAAGCAAATGCATATAGAGAGTAAACTACTGGTTAATGTAATCAGCTGGTAATGTTAGTAAACAACATAAAATATGCGTGACGTAAAGATATATTAGCATCAGGAAACCACATGCTTTGCCTGTACAAGGTTGTGAGTGACCCGCTATGCCAATCACAGGCTCAGAGCGAATGGTGCGAATGGGTATATAATGTGGGCACAGAGCAGGGTCAAAGCTCGGTTAACACTTTATAATATGGTAAATAGAAAAGCTTGGGACTTACTGTGATACAGCAACCGGTGTGCACCTCTGAGGGTCGCCATGTTTATGTAAAGTGGAAGCATTCCCTTAGTTAGTGTGCTGATGCTGTCAGATGAGAAGGGCTCCTTCCCCCTACTGCTTGTTTTGCTGGCCCAGTGCAGGCATTGGACTGTAACTTGAGCACGGCACGCATATGGGCTGGACAAGAGGTTGGCATTCTATAAGGAACCACCCACTGTGTGTGACTGGTATAGATAGACACGCTATGCTGGGAACACCTACTGCGTGTGACTGCTATATACACACTATAATGGGAACACCCACACCATGATTGATATGTACACAATTTTCTGAGTGATTACTGGTATCATTTGTGAACTGTTCCCATTGAGTGACTGGTTTACAAAGATTTTTGAGAACGTTTACAGTTCGGGGCTCGTGTCATAGCTACCCTAGGTGAAGGCGCATTGCGTGTAAGAGATTTATTCTATACAGTCTCCCAATAAGAGTCTGGTTTGCACACATTGTGCAGGGAACAGTTTCTGTGTGTTGCTTGTAAAAGGTCAGCATCATTCCACTGAGAAAGTGATACACTCCCAATATGCTGTGTGAATATCCACTTGGTGTGACTGGTATCATAACTAGGGTTACCACCTTTCCAAAATTAAGACACACTTATTTATACAATAACAGACCCTGGGCTGTCTAGGGGAGGTGAGGGAGTGAGGAAGGAGTTGTGTGTATGGATGTGTGTGTGTGTTTGAGAAAGAGAGAGAGATGGGGCTGAGAGTGTGAGGAGGAAGGCTGAGAGGGTAAGAAGAAGCTGTTTGTGATTGATAAAAAGAGGGTGAGAAAGGGGTATTTATGAGGGGGAGGAGCTTGAGAGGGGGAGGAGGGGGCTGTGTGTGAGGGAGATGGGTGCTGAGAGGGTGAGGAGGGGGCTGTGTTTGAGGGAGATGGGTGCTGAGTGGGTGAGGAGGGCGCTATGTGTGAGGGAGATGGGTGCTGAGTGAGTGAGGAGGGGGCTGTGTGTGAGGGAGATGGGTGCTGAGAGGGTGAGAACAGGATTGTGGGATGTAGCTAATGGGAGCACATGGTTGTGGGGGGTTAATAATGTAAGAAGGGGGCTTTGTAAGGTAGAGGGGAGTTGAGAGGGTGGGGAGCGGGTTGTGTGTGAGTGAGCGGAGAGCTGAGAGGGTAAGGAGGGGGCTGAGTGAGGGCATTGAGGCTAAGAGGGTAAGGAGGGGCTGTGTAAAGGAGATGGGGCTAAGAGGGTGAGGGGGCTCAGAAGTTGAGGATGAGGTTGTTTTTTTTTGGTGGGGGCCCTTCATGGATTCTTGCACCGGGGCTCTGAGGTTTCTAGTAATGCCTCTGCAAACACCCCCAAACCTATTAACCCCTAAACTGCCACAATCTTCCAACACAAACTAGCCCTACACTACTTATCTACCTAAAAGCTAACCCTCTCAAGACCCCTAACCTAACACCCCCCCTAAGTTACACAAAATAATAAACACTAACATTACACAAAATAAAAAAACACATTACAAAAAAAGCACTACCAAAAATAACCCCCCCCCCCCAGTTATGCCTATACTAGAAGTAAAGTCCCCTTTAAAAAAAATCCTACTGGTTTGAGAGGGTGCAGCACCTCACATGGACCTGTGAAGAGAAAAACTGAGTAGTTAGGGCAGCAGATTCTTGAGAAAACGCAGTGAGAATTGTACCTCAAGTGCTCAAAAGCCACCACTGCCCTACTAAAGAGACTGATTTGGACTAGGCTAGACCCAAGAAAAGAACAGATTAAGCTTACTCTGCTAAAAAAATCTTGATTGAAGAAAACTTCTCATCAGACACCTAAACTTCACCTCATCCTTGCACTACAGGCAAAGAGAATGACTGGGGGATTGTGGGTAGGGTGCTCTTTGCTGTGGTGCTCTTTGCCTCCTCCTGCTGGCCAGGAGTGATATTCCCAACAGTAATTGATGATGATCCATGGACTCACCATGTCATTAGAAAGAAAAAACCCTATACTGACACTAAAAGTTACTAAAGCAGTAGCCCTTAAAATGACTTTTTGTACGGCATTGCCCTAATGTGATTAAGCTCTTTTTCTAAAAAAACAACCCTATTCTACAATAACATTAACCCCCCGAACCCCCTAAAAAAACTAAAAAAAACTTCCCTGAAAATGGCATTTGACAGGGTATTGTCCTAAAGTTATTTCAGCTCTTTTGTCCATTAAAAAAACCCAACCTATTCTTAAAAAAACTATCCTGCAAAAAGCTAAGTTCAAAAAAACCCTAGCCTAAAAAAGATTGCCCTGAAAAAAGCATTTGATAGGGCAGTGCCCTAAAGTGAACATAGCTCTTGTGCCTAATAAAAAAAACCTATAAAAAAAAAATCCTAAAATTAAAAAAAAAAGTTTAAAAAATAACCTTATCCTAATTTTTATTTTTCTTCTGAAAAGGGCCTGTAGTTGGGCCTTGCCCTTAGAAGTGCATTTGGTAGGAGACTGCCCTAAAGTGAACATAGTTATTTTGCCCAATAAAAACCCCTATACTAAAAACAAATCCTAAGTTAAATATACAGCAACCCTATACTAAAACCTGAGAAGGGCATTTTGTTGGGCATTGCGTAGAAAAGAGTAGAAACGTTGGGGTTTAGAGTTAGGATTTCTTTTTAAAGAAGAGGTTTTTTATATCACAAAAAAAGCTAAAATAAATTTAAGACAATGGGGGATATTTATCAAAGCCTCAAATATGCTGCATTGCGCCGGCACCAATACGCTCGCCTAACATCGCGGCCGCAGACCTGAATACTCTCTCCATATTTATTAAAAAAAGTCGTCAAAAAGCCGCGCACCAAGTACGGGGCGATGAGCATCGGACTGTTGTTAACTAACAGTCATCGATTTCGCTGCTATTCGGCTTTTTACCATCTTTATTTATACCGTCACTAAACGCCGCCACTATACTATAATGTTTAACCCCTATCCAGCCGCTCCCAGACCCCGCCACTACTAAATAAACATATTAACCCCTATCCTGCCGCTCCCGGGACCCCACCACCACTAAATAAACATATTTACCCCTATAACGCCGCTCTGGGACCCCACCGCCACTAAATAAACGTATTAACCCCTAAACCTCTGGCCTCCCACATCACTACAATTAACTAAACCTATTAACTCCTAAACCGCCAGCCCCCCACATCACCATAAACTAACTTAAGCTATTAACCCCTAAACCTAACAACCCGCTAACTTTACATTAAAATTACAACATCCCTATCTTATAATAAATTAAAACTTACCTTTAGAATTAAAACTATTATTAACCTAACTATTATACTAAAATTACATTAAACTAGAAATTAAATTAACTATATTACATATTAAAAAGCCCTAACCCTACTCAAATTATTTAAATCTACTATTACAAATTACTAAATTACAAGAAAAATTAAACGCTAAGTTACAAAAACAAACAAAACACAGTATCAAAAACAAAAACGAATTAAACCTAATCTAATAGCCCTATCAAAATAAAAAAGCCCCCCCCAAAATAACCCCCTCTAGCCTACAATAAACTACCATTGGTCCTTAAAAGGGCCTTTTATACGGGGCATTGCCCCAAAGAAATCAGCTCTTTTACCTGTTAAAAAAATACAAACACCCCCCAACAGTAAAACCCACCACCCCACAACAACCCCCCCAAATAAAAATCCTTACCAAAAAAACTAAGCTCCCCATTGCCCTGAAAAGGGCATTGTATGGGCATTGTCCTTAAAAGGGCATTTAGCTCTTTTACCTGCCCAGACCCTACTCTAAAAATAAAACCCACCCAAAAAACCCTAAAAAAACACTAACCCCCGACGATCCACTTACAGTTTTTGAAGTTCCGCTTGAAGGATCCATCCAGCTGGCAAGACGCCTTCATCCGGGTAGCCTCTTCTATCTTCATCCATCCTGCAAAGTCTTCATCCATGCAGCCTCTTCTATCTTCATCCATCTGGCGCGGAGCGGGTCCATCCTGAAGACATCCGGCGCAGAGCTCCTCTTCAATGCGGTCGCCACCGTAAACTGAAACTTGAATGCAAGTGATGTCATCCAAGATGGCGTCCCTTGCATTCCTATTGGCTGAAAGGTTCCAATCAGCCAATAGGATTAGAGCTGCTAAAATCCTATTGGCTGATTGGAACAGTCAATAGGATGAGAGCTCAATCTGATGTCTATGGGGGAAATCGTGCACAAGCACGTCTCAGCAGCACTCTGATTGTGTGCGGTATGGAGCTCAATGCAACCATATCGCACGCAAAAGGAGTATGTTTGAAACTTGTAATGGCAGCGCTATAGGAAAATAAATAACGTAACTTTTGTTGCGTTCGTTAATTTCTCTATAGCCCTTAAAACTCGTAATCTAGGTGAGAGCATATCATTTTAACATTTTAAATAAATGTAGCAACATAGCTCCTTTAGTTTTTTTTGTATATTTTATTAGTAAGGTAGATTGCAGACATGACATAGGTGAAGGCGTTCTGTGGGAGTTAGCTGGGCATTTTAGGGGGCTTATAGGGAAAACATCATGTAGGTATAGGCGAACTGTGGGAGTTAGCTGGGCGTTTCCACTGGAGTGTTGCTAAGACATGACGTAGGTGTAGACGGTATTATGGAGTTAGCTGGGCGTTCCAGGGGAGTAACCTGCACTTTGATTGGGATACATTTCTAGCAGTGTGATATATAGTAGAGGTTATGAGTAGGGTGTCAGTGTGAGGCAGGTAATATAGGTGCAGTTACAGTAAGGTCACACAGGCATTATTTGAAGTGTTCTTATACAGAAACCGTGTTTGGTTTCAGTGAGCACACTATCTGCGCTGTGTAGAACACTTCAAATACAAACCCCTCCCCCACCCGCAGAAAGTGCCAACAAGTGGCGATGTCGGCTGACTTTTGCAGAAACTACGATTCCTATTATTTCCATATGAAGGGGAGGAGAGTCCACGGCTTCATTCATTACTTTTGGGAAATAAGAACCTGGCCACCAGGAGGGGGCAAAGACACCCCAGTCAAAGGCTTAAATACCTCCCCCACTTCCCTCATCCTCCAGTCATTCTTTGCCTTTCGTCACAGAAGGATAGCAAAGAAGTGCAGAAGATTCGGAGAAGTCTCTTATAGAGGGTAGTACTTTTCGCATTGGGACTGGAGTTTTAAATAGTCCTGTCAGCCTCTCAGTGACAGCCTGGGCGAAAGTTAGAGTCCGGAGATGCAGGGAGAGTCTTTGAGGCCGATTTACCAAATGTCTGTTGGACCTGATCCAACAGTGCGGATCAGGTCCAACAGACATCGCTGAATGCGGAGAGCAATAAGCTCTCCGTATTCAGCATTGCACCAGCAGCTCACAAGAGCTGCTGGTGCAACGCCGCCCCCTGCAGACTCGCGGCCAATGGGCCTCCAGCAGGGAGGTGTCAATCAACCCGATCGTACTCGATCGGGTTGAATTGTGGCGATTCCTGTCCGCCTCATCAGAGCAGACGGACAGGGTTATGGAGCAGCAGTCTTTAGACCGCTGCTCCATAACTTTTGTTTCTGGCGAGTCTGAAGACTCGCCAGAAACACGGACCCTCAAGCTCCAGAGCTTGATAAATGGGCCTCTTTCTGTGAAACCATCCCGACTCATATTAAAAGCTTCACAAGAAATCAGCATTGACGAGTTTTACTGCCTGCTTTCTGTACTCAAGTCCATGTCAGGAGCGAGGCTACTAACCTGTCACACTTGAAGGGCCATTTTTCTGTTCCACGGCGTAGATTCTGGTATGATCATTTCATTTTTTATTATATAATGATAACAAAGAAGACAGGGTCACAGTGTGATGCCTTTTATCTTTATAGAATCAAGGGTTAATATTCCTGGAAAGGGTATTATTGAACAGGGGGGTTTATACTTGATATTGTTTATTGTGTCATTGCGTTATGTGCGAGATGAGGCTTTGGCAATGTGTGGAACTTTTTTGGCACGTTTTTCTCCTTAGTGCAGGGGCGATCCTGCCAGGCATTCCATGTGACTGGATGTGGCTGTCTCTCTTCCTCTGTGGATCAGCGGCGCAGGAGACAAAATGGTTTCTGTAGTCCGGGTCATAGGAGGTGGTGAGTGCCCCGGCCATTGGAGGTTATAAAGGTGCCTATTTATTAAGTTAATCTAGTCTGTAATACAGGCACAAGCTATGGAGGACTTTAACAGGTTAGAGGGTTCTCCCTCTTTAACAAGGTCTCATTCCTGTGTTTATTGTGAGGAGGTTCTGGTAGATCAGCCTGCTCAACTATGTTTCACATGCCTTGATAAAGTCACGACATCTAAAAAATCTAAATCTAGAAATCTCAGAGGCGTTATACGATGATGAGGCCCACTCTGACTCTTCGGAGGAGGCCCCTTCTGGGTTGGAGTCCGTGTCATCTAAACTTCTGGCTGCGGAGGAGCCTGACTTTAGGTTTAGGATAGAGAATTTGCGCTTTTTGCTGAAGCAAGTGCTTGCTACTCTGTAGGTTCCAGAACCAAAGCTTCTGAGGAACCTGCGATTCCTAAGCTTGATAAGGTATACGAGGACAGGGTGGTGCCTCAGACCTTCCCGGTTCATGTTAAGATGGCTAATATTATTAAGAATGAATGGGAGCGATTAGGTTCTTCCTTTTCCCCTTCTTCTTCCTTTAAGGAACTGTTCCCCATTCCAGACTCTCAGCTTGAGCTGTGGAGTACTGTCCCTAAGGTGGATGGTGCTATCTCCACACTCGCAATGCGGACAACTATTCCCCTCGAGGATAGTTCATCATTTAAAGAGCCCATAGATAAAAAAAATTGGAAAACATGTTAAGGAAGATGTTTCAGCACACAGGGTTTGTTTTTCAGCCGGCAGCGTCTGTAGCCGCGGTAGCCGGAGCTGCGACATATTGGTGTGAATCCCTGTGTGAAATGGTTAAGGGGAGACTTCCATCAAAGAGATACAGGATAAGATTAAGGTGCTGAAGGTCGCAATTCGCCAATTGTTTCATCTGTGATGCCAATATGCAAATTATTTGCCTGAATGCTAAGGTGTCAGGTTTTTCCGTTTTAGCTCGCAGGGCTCTGTGGCTAAAGTCTTGGTCTGTGGACATGACCTCTAAGTCAAGGCTGTTGTCCCTGCCTTTTCAAGGAAAGATTCTGTTCGGTCCAGGATTGGATTCGATCATATCCATGGTTACGGGAGGCAAGGGAGCTTTCCTACCGCAGGATAAGAAGGCTAAGCCTAAAAGATCTACGCCAGCAGCCCGCTGCGAAAGTGGACCAGTCCAAGGGAACTTGGAAGCTGGCTCAATCTTGGAACAAGTCCAAGCAGAGCAAGAAGCCCGCCGAGACAAAATCAGCATGAAGGGGCGGCCCCCGATGGGCAGATTAACTCTCTTCTCAGAAGCCTGGTTCCAGGATGTTCAGGACCCTTGGGTTCTGGAAGTTGTCGCCCAGGATTACAGGATAGGGTTCAGTTCTCATCAGCCCAGGGGCAGATTCCTCCTGTCAAACCTGTCTTCAAGACCAGAAAAGAGAAAGGCCTTTCTAGAGTGTGTGAGGGATCTCTCCTCTATCCAGTACCCCAAGCAGAAAGGGGTCTAGGGTACTATTCAAGTCTTTTTGTGGTTCCAAAGAAGGAGGGCATGTTCCGCCTGATTCTGGACCTAAAGTGTTTAAACAGGTTTCTGGCTGTTCCATCATTCAAAATGGAAACGATCAGATCTATTCTGCCCCTAGTTCAAGAGGGACAGTTCATGACGACTATAGACTTGAAGGACGCTTACCTTCATGTACCAATTCACAGGGAGCACTTCAAGTTCCTAAGATTTACGTTACTGGACCAACACTTCCAGTTTGTGGCATTTCCCTTTGGTCTGGCGACGGCCCGAGAGCCTTCACAAAGGTTCTGGGGGCTCTACTTACAGTGGCCAGATCTGGACAACATCCTAGTCCAGTCACCATCGCTCAGTCTCGCAGAGGATCATTTGAGGGCCCTTCTTCTTTTGCTCCAATCTCACTGTTGGAAGATCAACTCAGGAAAGAGTTCCCTAGTTCCCAGCAACAGGGAAGAGTTCCTGAGCACGATAATAGACTCTATGTCCGTGAAAATATTTTTCACAGATCATCGACGCAGGCAGATTGTGTCTGCCTGTCTTGCCCTTCAGTCCTCCTCAAGCCCCTCGGTGGCTCAGTGTATGGAGGTGATCAGGCTCATGGTTTCCAGCATAGACGTCATCCCATTCGCCAGGTTCCATCTCAGACCTCTTCAATTGTGCATATTGAGACAGTGGAACAGCGATCATTCAGATCTATCACAGCAGATATCCATGGATGCTCGGACTCGGAACTCCTTCTCTTGGTGGATACATCTGGAGCAACTGTCCATGGGGACATCCTTCTTGAGACTGTCCTGGGAAATTGTGACGCGAGTCTGGCAGGATGGGGAGCTGTTTGGGGTGCCAGGATGGCACAAGGAAAATGGTCTCAGGAGGAGTCTCTCCTCCCGATTATCTGATGAAGCATGGCCCCCTCTGGGGTCGTTCAGCTTCATCAGATAACGAGGAGCTCCCTAGCAATGAGGGAGGTGTCTCGGATTTTGGAGTGGGCGGAGTCCCACAACTGCTCGCTCTCAGCGATTCACATTCCAGGTGTGGACAACTGGGAAGTGGACTTTCTCAGCAGGCAATCCTTCTATCCTGGGGAATAGTCTCTTCACCCCTGAAATGTTTGCAGAGATTTGTCTCAGATGGGGAACGCCGGAGATAGATCTCATGGCATCCAGACTCAATTGCAAGCTACCCCGATACGGGTTGAGGTCCATGGATCCCCAGGTGGAACTGATAGATGCCTTAGAGGTGCCTTGTGGGTTCAGCCTAGGTTACATTTTTCCACCGTTACTACTTCTACCTCATGTAGTGGCACGCATAAAACAGGAGTGAACTTCTGCCATTCTGATTGCTCCATCGTGGCCGTGGAGGACGTGGTTTGTGGATCTGGTGGGGATGTCACCCTCTCCTCCGTGGAGGTTACCCTGTCGCAGGGATCTGCTGAAACAGGGTCCCTTTCAACTGAATGCGTGGAGATTGAACGCCTAGTCTTGGCCAAGAGAGGCTTTTCTGAGAGTGTGATTGAGAGTGTGATTGATACTTTGGTTCAGGCAAGGAAGCCAGTCACTCGTCGCATCTACCATAAGGTGGGGAGGACTTACTTGTCCTGGTGTGAGAAGCATGGATATTCTTGGCACAAGGTGAAGGTATCTAGGATTCTGTCTTTTCTCCAAGACGGTTTGGAGAAGGGTCTTGCCACCAGTTCCTTAAAGGGACAGATTTCGGCATTATCAGTTTTGTTACATAGGAGACTCTCTGAGCTCCCTGACATTCAATCTTTTGTTCAGGCTCTGTCTAGAATCAGACAGTCTGCTCCCCCATGGAACTTAAACTTAAGGTATTGCAGAGGGTTCTGTTTGAGCCTATGCATTCCATTGACATTAAGATTTTGTCCTGGAAGGTTCTCTTCCTGTTGGCTATTGCATCGGCACACAGAGTATCTGAACTGGCTGCCTTGCAATGTGAGCCTCCTTCTCTGTTTTTTCATGTGGATAAGGCTGTTCTTTGCACTGGTTTGGGGTTTCTTCCCAAGGTGGTGTCTAACCGTAGCATTAATCAGGAAGTTGTTGTTCCTGCTTTGTGTCCTAACCCTTCTTCATCTAAGGAGAGGTTACTTCCTAACCTGGATGTGGTTCATGCCTTAAAGTTCTATCTTCAGGCTACAAAGGATTTCAGACAGTCTACATCTCTTTTTGTGGTGTATTCGGGGAAGCGCAAGGGGCAGAGGGCCTCTTCTACTTCTTTGTCCTTTTGTTTGAAGAGCTTGATTCGTTTGGCCTATGAGATAGCGGGACATAAGCCTCCTCAGAGGATCATGGCTCATTCAACTAGAGCTGTGGCTTCATCTTGGGCCTTCAAGAATGAGGCCTCTATGGAGCAGATTTGTAAGGCGGCTACCTGGTCCTCCTTACACACTTTTACAAAGTTTTACAAATTTGACGTTTTTTCTTCTGCGGAAGCTATGTTTAGGAGAAAGGTTTTGCAGGCTGTGGTGCCCTCAGATTAGGGTCTGCCTTTTTACCCTCCCGGTTTCATTCAGTGTCCTCTAGAGCTTGGGTATATGTTTCCCAAAAGTAATGAATGAAGCCGTGGACTCACCTCCCCTTTAGATGGAAAACATAAATTATGCTTATCTGATCATTTTATTTCCATTGTGGGGAGGAGGGTCCACGGCTCCCGCCCGTAACTCCGGTGGGCGGCCCTAAATTTAATTCATCTTATGGCACCATTTATACCCTGATATTTCTCCTACTGTTCCTTGTTCCCTCAGCAGAATGACTGGGGGATGAGGGAAGTTGGGGAGGTATTTAAGCATTTGGCTGGGGTGTCTTTGCCTCCTCCTGGAGGCCAGGTTCTTATTTCCCAAAAGTAATGAATGAAGCCGTGGACTCTCCTCCCCAGGATGGAAATAAAATTATCAGGTAAGCATAATTTATGTTTTCCTATGGGAGGCACTTTGTCACTCGTCAGCACTTTGTGGGTTCAACAGACCAACAGACTGCGAGGCCAACGAGGCTAGAAAGGCAGTTTCTCGTTCTTTTGATGCTTTTAATATCGGGGGCCTCTATTTGTACATGATTGTTTTGCTCTCTCTAAAGCTAGTGATTTTGTGTGTGTTGGTATCTCTTTCTCTGGGGTCATCTTGAGACCAAAGATTTTAGATCTTATTTTTCTTTCTTTCTGGCTTTTGTGAGTAATACTGAATAATTATAGTCTATGTCTGCAGTATGGTTATTTGATGTTTTTCTCATTTCCGAAATTTTCCATGACTAAATTTGGATCTTCTGTCACTTAAGGAATAATTTAGGGTTGGCTTGTTTGCAGTTGGTGACTGAACTATATATTATCTTGGTATTTTAGTGGGTTGAACCACATACATTTTTGGTGTTGTCAGCTATCTTATCTAGAATTTTGTTTCAAACACTAATAAACACAAAGAACTTTATTACATTATAAAATGTATATGCTAAATATTTAATATACTATAAAATGTACATGCAGTCGATATTGCGTTGTTAGATATTGCGTTGTTAGATATTGCGTTGTTAGATATTGCGTTGTTAGATATTACATTGTTATATATTGCGTTGTTAAATATTGCGTTGTTAGAAATGGCATTGTTAGATATTGCATTGTTAGATATTGCATTGTTAGATATTGCGCTGTTAGATATTGCGTTGTTAGATATTGCGTTGTTAGATATTGCATTGGTAGATATTGCGTTGTTAGATATTGCATTGCTAGATATTGCGTTGTTAGATATTGCATTGTTAGATATTGCGTTGTAAGATATTGCGCTGTTAGATATTGTGTTGTTAGATATTGCGTTGTTAGATATTGCATTGTTAGAGCATTTTATTTCTGCTCTTATGCTTCCATAGAACTATCTATCGGCTAGATTACGAGTTTTGCGGTAAGGTGAAAAAGCAGCGTTATCAGGTTATAACGCTGCTTTTTCACTACCGCTGGTATTACGGGTCTTGCAGATTTAGGAGCACCGCACACTTTTTGGGCCTTAACGCAAATCAACTTACGCAAATTGCGTATAGTCTTTTTTCTATGGGACTTCTATAGCGCCGGTATTACAAGCTTGTCCTGGGAGGCCAAAAAGTGAGCGGTACACCCTATCCCGACAAGATTCGTAACGCATTCTAAAGTCAGTAGTTATGAGTTTTACACTACAAAGCTGTAGCATAAAACTCATAACTAAAGTGCTAAAAAGTACACTAACACCCATAAACTACCTATTAACCCCTAAACCGAGGCCCTCCCGCATCGCAAATACTAAAATAAAATTATTAACCCCTAATCTGCCGCTCTTGACATCGCCACCACTAGAATAAACATATTAACCCCTAAACCGCCACACTCCCGCCTCTCAAACATTAGTTAAATATTATTAACACCTAATCTGCTGTCCCTAACATCGCCGCCAGCTATCTACATTTATTAACCCATAATCTGCCGCCCCCAACGTCGCCGCCACTATACTATATTTATTAACCCCTAAACCTAAGTCTAACCCTAACTTAAATATAATTAAAATAAATCTAAATCAAACCTACTATTAATAACTAAATAATTCCTATTTAAAAATACCTATAAAATAAACCCTAAGATAGCTACAATATAACTAATATTTACATTGTAGCTAGCTTAGGGTTTATTTTTATTTCACAGGCAAACTTGTATTTATTTTAACTAGGTAGAATAGTTATTAAATAGTTATTAACTATTTACTAACTACCTAGTTAAAATAAATACAAATTTACCTGTAAAATAAAACCTAACCTAAGTTACACTAACACCTAACACTACACTACAATTAAATAAATTCCCTAAATTAAATGCAATTAAATAAATTAAATTAAAATAGCAAAAAAACAAACAAACACTAAATTACACAAAATAAAAAACAAATTACAAGATATTTAAACTAATTACACCTAATCTAATAGCCCTATCAAAATAAAAAAAGCCCCCCCAATATAAAAAAAAATCCTAGCCTAAACTAAACTACCAATAGCCCTTAAAAGGGCCTTTTGCGGGGCATTGCCCCAAAGAAATCAGCTCTTTTACCTGGAAAAAAAATACAAACACCCCCCAACAGTAAAACCCACCACCCACACAAATAACCTCCCAAATAAAAGCCTAACTAAAAAAAACTAAGCTCCCCATTGCCCTGAAAAGGGCATTTGGATGGGCATTGCCCTTAAAAGGGCATTTAGCTCTATTGCGGCACAAAGCCCTAACCTAAAAATAAAACCCACCCAATAAACCCTTAAAAAAACCTAACACTAACCCCTGAAGATCCACTTACAGTTTTGAAGATCCGACATCCATCCTCAACGAAGCCGGGAGAAGTCCTCATCGAAGCAGCAAGAAGTCCTCAACGAAGCCGGGAGAAGTCTTCATCCAAACCGGGAGAAGTGGTCCTCCAGACAGGCAGAAGTCTTCATCCAGACGGCATCTTCTATCTTCATCCATCCGGCGCGGAGCTGGTCCATCTTCAAGACATCCGGCGCGGAGCATCCTCTTCCAACGAAGTCTTCTTCCAGAATGAATGTCTCTTTAAGTGACGTCATCATTGGAACAACCAATAGAATGCAAGCTAAATCCTATTGGCTGATTGGATCAGCCAATAGGATTGAAGTTCAATCCTATTGGCTGATTGCATCAGCCAATAGGATTTTTTCAACCTTAATTATGATTGGCTGATAGAATTCTAAGGGACGCCATCTTAGATGACGTCACTTAAAGAGACATTCATTCTGGAAGAAGACTTTGTTGGACGAGGATGCGCCGCGCCGGATATCTTGAAGATGGACCCGCTACGCGCCGGATGGATGAAGATAGAAGGTGCCGTATGGATGAAGACCTGCCCATCTGGAGGACCACTACTCCCGGCTTGGATGAAGACTTCTCCCGGCTTCGTTTAGAACTTCTTGCCGCTTCGATGAGGACTTCTCCCGGCTTCGTTGAGGATGGATGTCGGATCTTCAATGGGGAGCTTAGGTTTTTTTAGTTAGGTTTTTATTTGGGGGGTTGGTTGTGTGGGTGGTGGGTTTTACTGTTGGGGGGGTGTTTGTATTTTTTTTCCAGGTAAAAGAGCTGATTTCTTTGGGGCAATGCCCCGCAAAAGGCCCTTTTAAGGGCTATTGGTAGTTTAGTTTAGGCTATGGGTTTTGTTTTATTTTGATAGGGCTATTAGATTAGGTGTAATTAGTTTAAATATCTTGTAATTTGTTTTTTATTTTGTGTAATTTAGTGTTTTTTGTTGTTGTAATTTAGGTAATTGTATTTAATTGATTTAATTGTGTTTAATTTAGGTAATTTATTTAATTGTAGTGTAGTGTTAGGTGTTAGTGTAACTTAGGTTCGGTTTTATTTTACAGGTAAATTTGTATTTATTTTAACTAGGTAGTTAGTAAATAGTTAATAACTATTTAGTAACTATTCTACCTAGTTAAAATAAATACAAATTTGCCTGTAAAATAAAAATAAACCCTAAGCTAGCTACAATGTAACTATTAGTTATATTGTAGCTAGCTTATGGTTTATTTTACAGGTAAGTATTTAGTTTTAAATTGGAATTATTTAGTTATTAATAGTAGGTTTTATTTAGATTTATTTTAATTATATTTAAGTTTGGGGATGTTAGGGTTAGACTTAGATTTAGGGGTTAATAAATTTAGAATAGTGGCGGCGACGTTGGGGGCGGCAGATTAGGGGTTAATAAATGTAGGTAGATGGCAGTGATGTTAGGGGCGGCAGATTAGGGGTTAATAATATTTAACTAGTGTTTGCAAGGCGGGAGTGTGGCGGTTTAGGGGTTAATATGTTTATTATAGTTCCGGCGATGTCCGGAGCAGCAGATTAGGGGTTAATAAGTATAATGTAGGTGTCAGCGATGTTGGGGGCGGCAGATTAGGGGTTAATAAGTGTAAGATTAGGGGTGTTAGGGTGTTAGGTGTAAACATAAAATGTGTTCCCCATAGGAATCAATGGGGCTGCGTTACTGAGATAAACGCTGATTTTTTGATGTCTATGGGGAAATCATGCACGAGCATGTACAACCAGATCACCGCTTACTTAAGCAGCAATGGTATTAGAGTGCGGTATGGAGCTCAATTTTGCTCTACGCTCACTTCTTGCCTAATAACGCTGGGTTTCTGAAAACCTATAATACCAGCGCTGTAGGTGAGCGGTGAGAATAAAGTGCAAGTTAGTAACACACCCCTCTTACAGCAAAACTCGTAATCTAGCCATATATAACCCCTGTAAACCCCTTAGCATTCACATTCTATTTCCTAAATATAGGACTTCCAGTGTTTTCAGCCTATCTATGTCTACGTTCTTATCCAACAGATGTTAGCCATTCTGCCTCTTTTCTTAAAACTATGTTAGTATAGCTGCAGTTGTTTTCCTGGTTTGCTGTATTCTCGAAAAAGAAAGATATGCACTTATTACTTTTTCAGTAAAAAACATTACTTAAAGTGACAGTAAAGTCAAAATTAAACTTTCATGATTCAAATAGATCATGCATTTTTAAACAACCAATTTACTTGTATTATTGAATTTACTTCAAAGCATACCTAGGTATGCTGAGGAGTAGCTATGCACTACTGGGAGCTAGATGCTGATTGGTGGCTGCACTTATATGCCTATTGTCACTGGCTCACTTGATGTGTCCAGCTAGCTCCCAGTAGTGCATAGCTGCTCCTTCAACAAAGAAAACAAAGAGAACAAAGGGAATTTGATAACAAAAATAAAAAAGTGTTTTTAAAGTTGTATTCTCCATCTGAAAAAATAAATAAATAAAGTAAAAATGTAATTGAACTTTGTACAGTTTTTAAGGGCAATCTAAATGTTCTATTTTTAGTAACAAGATTAGCAGTAATAAAATGTAATAACTCTTGTCTGTGTACGTCACCTTTAGTGTTTCATGATATTATTATAGTACTGTATAATAAAGTGTAGTTGTCTCAGTATCATGAGACACAGTGTACAATTACCGATACAAACAACAGCAGTGATTTCATTTCACTGCATAATCTAGGAGTGCCGGACTTAAAGGGACACTTAACACCTGAAAGCTAATTTCCTTAAATCTAACTCCTTTTGATTAATGAAACTGAAGTAATCACAGATGTCTATGCCATCTTGGAAGCTGACCACAATTGTTTTAAAAAAACTGTTTTCAATTACAGTGCTGTACCTGTGCTTGATATTCTTATGTATGCTGCCATATTGTTACGTGCGTTGCACACTGGAAAGGCACACCAACAGGCAGCACATGCTGCTTAGAGGAATCTCGCTCAGTGTGATATGTGTGCTGCAGCATTTGTAAAGACATTTTCTATTTGTAAATGAATAGTATTTTTAACATCATAATATAGTTATTGTAAAAACCAAATTAGTTTTATAATGTTCCCTAAACAAATCTGATGAAGTCAGTGCACGGCTTGGGAACCATACTTGAAAATAGCAAGCTACTGGGAAAAAGGGGAGAGAAGAGTCCTGGGAACAGTGGATAAAGCTTTGCATAGTAAAATACAAGCTCCGTGGTGTGATGGTTATATATAATGGTTCCTGACCTTGCAGTACATAATACAGCACCTTGAGTTCTTTTCTCTTTCAGCCCTGTAATGTTAAAACCCTCCTGGGACTTGAAGCGCGACTCCTACTGTCGGCTTGACATAGGCCGCGTTCGGGCATCGCTCCCAGCGATGACGTGGCGCTAGGTGACGTCACAAGCAAGGGAGCTTAGAAAAAACGTTCGCATGTGCAAAGGGATCTGCTGCACAATAATGGACTGCGCATGCGAACGTTTTTACTAAGCTCCCTTGTATTGTTGCTGGGCTGCCAGTGCCTGCCGAGAATGAGTTCCCCAGTCTCTTCGCAAACAACGGAACTCTGACCCACCTCCATTCAGCTGCTCTCAGCTCAGCCCCTGTAGCTTATCCTGCACTGAATAGAGGTGGGTCAGAGTTGCGATGTTTGCGAAGAGAGACTGGGGAAATCATTCTGGCTCTGGGGATCAAAATCGGCAATTCCCAGATGCCCGCCCACGCATCTCTAACCCGATCGTGAAATACACATAAAATAAAAAGGAAATACACATTACACATAATGCTTGAACGTCATATATATAATATGATTTTTTGTGAGCTCTAGATAATTTAGCCCATTTCTTTTAACTTCATACGCTACGTATGAAGTGAAAAGAAATGGGCTAAATTCTCTAGAGCACACGAAAAATCATATTATATATGTATAAATAACATGGCAGCCAACACACAAACCCGTGTGGGGAGGCTGCCATGTTTCCAAGCGTCTGAGCTTGCTCTGAAAAGTCCCAGCTTTTCCAGCACACTGGAAGCGCTGGGACTTACGTCACTAGAGCGCTCAAAAAACGCCAGGCATCTCACTTGCAAGTGTGAGAAAAACGCTCCAAGCGAGTTCCAGTTCGCTTGGAGCGCTGCCCGAACACAGTTATAGACAGCCCTGCTCGTCACTGCCAGGGAGTGTGTGCAAACTCCACAACTGCAGCCTGTCACAGCCAGTGAGCATCTGGTAATCTTCAAACTACTGTCTATGTCAGTAGGAGTCGCGCTTCAAGTCCCAGGAGGGTTTTAACATTAGGGCTGAAAGAGAAAGAAACTCCCGGTGCTGTGTTATGTACTGCAAGGTCAGGAACCATTAGATATAACCATCACACCACGGAGCTTGTATTTTACTATGCAAAGCTTTATCCATTGTTCCTAGGACTGTTATCTCCCCTCCCCCTCTCTCCCAGTAACTTGCTATTTTCAAGTATGGTGCCTGGAGCCGTGCACTGACATCATAAGATTTGTTTAGGGAACATTATAAAATGTAATTTGGTTTTTACAATAACATTATATTATGATGTTAAAAATACTATTCATTTACAAATAAAAATGCCTCTACAAACGCTGCAGCACACACTCTGCGTGTATTCCTCTAAGCAGCATAGTGCATACATAATAGAGCAATGTGCTTTGTGTGTCACGTGACTGCTGTGCTCATGTAAGTTACAAAATGGCAGCATGCATAGGCTTACCAGAAGTCCCACTTTTACTGGGATTGTCCCGGTTTGGAGGCGCTGTCCCAGTGTCCCACCCAGTTGTTCATTCTGTCCCAGTAGGGTTGCCACCTCCAGGTTTCAAATCATGTGTCCGGGTTTCAGACCACCTGAAACCCGGACACATTATTCAAAATGACTGGACTGTGGCTCTCCAGCATAGTTGGATGCTGGTACTTTGTTACATACAGCCCTGCTTAGCTTAACGTTCGTGTCCTTCAAAGTTTACATTTAGTAGTACAGACTGAGTGAGCAGCGTAGGTTTTTTTTTAATTTTGTAGTACTACTTGGTTTATTTTTCTAAGAATTTAACACCCCCCCCCCCCGACCCTTGGTGTCATTGCCGGTAATACACCTTTAGGGGAATCATATGGGTATGACTAGGAAATACAGACAGGCCGGATTTTTGGCCTGGATCTTGCTTTACTTCATGCAGAATAGCATTTTGGCTATAATCTTCCTGCATTATGGTATAGCGTAGCCTCTTAAACAGCTTTACCAGGTACAGTACGTGTTTCTTTTTTACTTTCATTCAGTGTTGTATTTATGCCTTATCAGTATTTGGCTCTGTTCCTTAATTAGACACATAAAACACATATTACACTGCAGATATTAAATTGTGAAATTGATAATTATGAAAGTGATAATTATGCTTGATGTTTGGCAATATTTAGAATCTGAGATTTAGATTAATGATTTATTTGCAATGACAACGTAATGGTGCCTTTTTCACTAGGGGGTGGTGTTATGGTCTATTTAAACTGTGTGATTCACTTGTTTGACTGAGGAAGGGTAGAGTATCCAGAAGCAGCTGGCTTTGCTCTCACAGGGTTAGATACCTGTTATATTCCCTGTGGTAAAGGAATGGTGTGTGGGTTAAGCAGGAGTAAGAAGGTTGTATACACTCTGACCACGGGTAATGGTGACCTCTCTAACCTACCTCTGGTAATGATGATATCTAACCCCTGGTGATAATACTAGCATGCCTTCAGTTTTATACAATGAGCAGTGCTAATACCAGGGTAACGAACAGTGGCAGCCGCAGACTGCCAGCTAATGTGCTTGCCAACCACAGGACCCCATACAATGAATTACAGATACCCATATATGATGTAGTGTGTGTGTCTATCTGTATCCATAACTGTGTGTGTGTATCTGTTGGTATAAGTTTATGCTATGTAGTGTGTGTGTGTCTGCGTGTATAAATGTAAGCTATGTAGTGTGTGTATGTGTATCTGCATGTATAAGTGTGTATCTGCATGTATAAGTGTATGCTATGTAGTGTGTGTGTGTCTGCATGTATAAGTGTATACTATGTAGTGTCTGTGTATCTGCATGTATAAGTGTATGCTGCATGTATAAGTGTATGCTATGTAGTGTGTGTGTATCTGCATGTGTAAGTGTATGCTATGTAGTGTGTATGTATCTGCATGTATAAGTGTATGCTATGTAGTGTGTATGTATCTGCATGTATAAGTGTATGCTATGTAGTGTGTGTGTATCTGCATGTATAAGTGTATGCTATGTAGTGTGTGTGTAGTATCTGCATGTGTAAGTGTATGCTATGTAGTATGTATGTATCTGCATGTATAAGTTTATGCTATGTAGTGTGTGTGTGTCTGCGTGTATAAATGTAAGCTATGTAGTGTGTGTATGTGTATCTGCATGTATAAGTGTGTATCTGCATGTATAAGTGTATGCTATGTAGTGTGTGTGTGTCTGCATGTATAAGTGTATACTATGTAGTGTCTGTGTATCTGCATGTATAAGTGTATGCTGCATGTATAAGTGTATGCTATGTAGTGTGTGTGTATCTGCATGTGTAAGTGTATGCTATGTAGTGTGTATGTATCTGCATGTATAAGTGTATGCTATGTAGTGTGTGTGTATCTGCATGTATAAGTGTATGCTATGTAGTATGTGTATATCTGCCTGTATAAGTGTATGCTATGTAGTGTGTGTGTATCTGCATGTATAAGTGTATGCTAAGTAGTGTGTGTGTGTGTGTGTATCTGCATGTGTAAGTGTATGCTATGTAGCGTGCTACTGTGCATTTTTGCTGACTTTAAAGGCCAGAATCTAGAATATTAATGGGGAATGCAGAGAGCAGTTTTAAAGAATTTATTAATAAATGTGCAATTAAGATAAAAATATTTAGCACTGTCTCTGCAAATGCTAATTAAATACAGCGCTCACATAGCCATACCAGTGGTTTGAGCTTGTGTTTGATTTGCTGCCTAAGTGTATTAAAATATATGACTTTATTTAGAATTTTATTTTTATTACTTTGGTCTTATGATTTTTTTAAGCCCCGCCCACCACATTTCAATTTTTTTTCCGGGGGGGGGGGGGGAGGGGGTGTCCCTCTTTTGAATTTTCAAATGTTGGGAGGTATGGTAATTGTATACACTTTTTTTTTAACAATTTGGGGTAAGCTGGCAAGATTTCATAGAAATCAATGCTTACTTACATTTGTTTGATCAGAAGGAGTTAGATTTATGTTTTTTTAGCAGGTGTTTAATGTCCCTTTAAGTGCCTAAGTTAGGAGCATAGTTCATGGTTACTGGGATGTGAAACCCCCAAAATGATTTTGTGACTCAGGCAGAGCATACAATTTTTAAACAATCAGTTCCAGTTTACTTCTACTCTAAATTTGCTTTGTTCCCATGGTATTCTTTGTTGAAGAGATACCTAGGTAGGTCTCTGGAGTACTACATGGCAGGAAATAGTGCTGCCCTCTAGTTCTCTTGCAAATGGATTATATTCTTGCAAACTGCTGCCATATAGTGCTCCAGACACGTGCACACTCCCGAGCTTACATCCCTGCTTTAAAAATAAAAAAGATACCAAGAGAATGAAGAACATTTGATAATTTTCTCTGTCTGAATCATGAAAGAAAAATTGTTGGGTTTCATGTCCCTTTAAAGAATATTTATTTTCTTTACTCAAAAGAATTTTTAGAAATATATCAGACAGCTAACAGCAACTAACTCACACACTTTATTTCCTGCTTCCCGACTCTAACAACACTGTTCCCGCCCCTGCAACAATTATTTACATTTATAAATCAGAGCAAACTAGGAAGAAAACACTATGGGCTAGATTACAAGTGGAGCAATAATTTATAGCGCGCCCGCAAACAAGCAAATTTCTCTTGTGAGCGCAATGCTTCTGTGCAATGCGAGCGCGAGGTTGTGTTCGCATTGCACCTCACTTGTAATACCAGCGCACATTTGCATGCGCTAGTATTACTAAGTTTAGCGCAAATATCACTTTTTAGCGCTAAACTAATGTTGTAAGAATTGTAGGTGTCCACATAGTGTAACTGTGCAGATATCTGTGTGCAGTGGAACACAAACTGTTTATTGGACTGCAAGAGACGTAGTAACTAATACATACACACACTTAAATACACCTATAGATAGGTAGATAGATATATAGATAGATAGATAGATAGATAGATAGATAGATAGATAGATAGATAGATATATATAGAGAGAGAGATGATAGAACAATTGATAGATACAAGTAGCATTAACTGAAGTATAACATTTGATTTCCACAGCTTTATTGCCCCTGACACTAACATGAAGTCAAACTTTCAGATTTACTTATAAAACAAAAGAACGTAAAATTCATCCATGGTAGTAACAGAATATATCGTTTTCAGGCTGTGATAAAAGCTATACACCACCTCCCTACATGTAACAATAAAAACCCCTCATTTGTTCTCAAAATGTCCAGGTGACCCTCTGCGAAATTTAAGCACTTTGGGGCCCATTTATCAAGCTCCGTACGGAGCTTGTGGGCCCCTGTTTCTGGCGAGTCTTCAGACTCGCCAGAAACAGCAGTTATGAAGCAGCGGTCTAAAGGCCGCTGCTCCATAACGCTGTCCGCCTGCTCTGAGCAGGCGGACAGGAATCGCCACAATTCAACCCGATCGAGTATGATCGGGTTGATTGACACCCCCCTGCTGGCGGCCAGCAGCTTGCCGCGAGTCTGCAGGGGTTCGGCGTTGCACCAGTAGCTCTTGTGAGCTGCTGGTGCAATGGTAAATGCGGAGAGCGTATTGCTCTCCGCATTCAGCGCGGTCTTGTGGACTTGATCCGCGCTGTCGGATCAGGTCCGCAAGATCTTTAATAAATAGGCCCCTAACTCCCTTCTGTGTTACTCTTGTTGAACTAATACAATTGCTGTGTAGAACATCTCCCTGTACCTTCCTAGAAACTCCCCACTGTTACACATATTATTTACTACGTTGCTGTATTAACTTAAGCACCTTCAACACAAACTCACACAAAAATCTAAATAGATTCTTTAAAGTGTCATCTTTATATTGGATTATAAAATATACAGGGCTAAATTACAAGTGGAGCACAAATGTTTGCACCTGAGGGGTTTATTGTGAGGGTTTGCGTTCATCGGGCTCTTAAGTATTGGGAGCCCGCGAATGGGCAAATATGTCTGTTTCTGTACGATAATTAACCAGCCATTACACGAGCTTGTGGTAGCAATTAATGCTCAGAAAATTAACCAGAAATTCGATCTCTGGTTAATTTTCTAAAAGTGCCCCAAATGCTCTCAAAATAGAGAGCATTATAGTTTTTTATTTAAAGTAGCTTTTTTTAAATTAAAAAACAACTGCACTCGGCAGTATTGGGGCTTTAAAGTTTGTGGGAGTGGGGTGTTAGACGAAAAACGGCACTGAACATTGCAGTCTGTCAGAACTGTGCGTTTCCAGTTAATATATATATGTATATCAGCATATAATACCGTCCATACCACACAGGTTATACCCTCCAAAGGTCGTCTGCCTGGGTGCTATGATGCCTTAAATATTTCCTGTACAAATGACAGCACTCTCAGGTCTTTTTTCAAAATGAGATCAACAAAATTCTCTTTTTTAATGGAACGTTTTCGAGGAGCTTGTCCCCATCATCAGCATCCTGATGATGCTGATGATGGGGACAAGCTCCTCGAAAACGTTCCATTAAAAAAGAGAATTTTGTTGATCTCATTTTGAAAAAAGACCTGAGAGTGCTGTCATTTGTACAGGAAATATATCAGCATATACATATATATTTACAAATGCTGCAATCGCTGCGCTACTTACCCCTTCGCTGCACTTAGGTTCTAAGCAATGTGAATACAAGCTTGCGTTCGCATTGCTGTTAACTTGTAATACCAGTGCACATTAGCATGCGCTGGTATTACACAGTGGAGCCCAAATAATGCTTTCTTGAAAGCGATATTTAGCGCTCCACTTATCTGGTCCTAAATAAATGCTAGATAGAATGATGCATTCAAAGAAAAGATTAGTCTGAGAACAACATGTAGATGCATTTTTTAAAGTTTGATTAGTTGTTTAAATGTTTACAAAATAAGTGTTAAGTTTTAGGGTGCAATCACATATTTGGCGACACGAGCAAAAAAGTTGCGTGGGTATATTTTACACGTCACATGCATTTTTTTACTCCCATAAACTAACATAGAACTGGCTCTGCCAGTCGATATCACATATGCAGTGCAAGGACTTACACGCGCAGAATGGAGATATTTTACTCCATCTTTATCTTGCCACACATAGGCAGGCACAGCGAACCTTGCACATAGTACAAAAGCACCTTAAATCCCTGGAAGCCTTAACAAACACCTAACGCATACCCAATATCAATCCCTAAACTGCCATCCCCCCACATCGCGATCACTAATAGAATGTATTAACCTCTAAACCGCCATCCCCCCATATCTCAATGACTAATAAAATTTATTAACCCCTAAACCGCCATCCCCCCACATCACAAATACCTAATTAAACTATTAACACCTAAACGACCAACCACCCACAACGCAAACACCTAATTAAACTATCAACACCTAAACCGCCAACTCCCCACAACGCAAAGTATCTAATTCAACTATTAACTCCTAAACCGCCATACCCCCAGTAAAGTATTAAACTAAAAACTAAGCCCCCTAACCTAACACCTCCTGCTTACATCCTATTGGCTGATTTGACTTTGATCAAACCAGCCAATATGATGTAAGCAGCGTTCATTCTATTGGCTGATTTGAATTTTTCAGGCAATAGGAATGCAAGGGTACCCCTATATAAAAGGGGTACCTTACATTCAATCCTCAGTGTGTGGTGGAAGATCGCATGAAGAGGACCTCCGTGTTAAATGGATATCGTCATTGACAGATCCGCCTCCGCGCCACCGGGATGAAGATTTTGGGGTTAGTGTTATTTATTTTTTATTTTTTGTGGGGTGTTTTATTTTTTAAGATAAAGGGGCCTATTTATGTAAGTGCGAACGGACATGATACGATGTAGTGTATCAGGTCCGCTGCACATCGATAAATGCCGACAGCATACGCCAATCGGCTGCTAGCAGGGGGTGTCAATCAACCCGATCGTATTCGATCGGGTTGATTTCTGTCCGCGGCCTCAGAGCAGACGGACAAGTTATGGAGCAGCGGTCTTTGAACCGCTGCTTCATAACTTCTGTTTCCGGCGAGCCTGAAGGCTCGCGCGGAAACAGGGACATCAAGCTCCATATGGAGCTTGATAAATCGGCCCCTAGGGCTTTTTTATTTTAATTTGCAGAAAAAGAGCTGATTGCCCTTTTAAGGGCAATGCCCATACAAATGCCCTTTTCGGGGCAATGGTAGATTAGGGCTTTTTTTAGTTAGGCTTTTTTTATTTTGGGGGGTGGGGTGTTGTAATGTTAGGGGGTAATGTGTTTATTCTCTTTGCAAAAGAGCTGTTAACTTTAGGGCAATGCTCTACAAAAGGCCCTTCTAAGGGCTATTGGTAGTTTATTTATAGATTAGGTTTTTTTTATTTTGGGGTTGTTTTTTTGTTTTTTTTAAAATGGGGGTAGTAGAATAGGAATAACTTTTTTTGTTTTGGATGATTTTATTTGTTATTTTCTGTAATGTTAGGTTTGTTTTTTTTGTAAGGGTAGTTTTTTTTTATTTTTTGTAACTTTTTTATTTTTAATGTAGTTAGTATCTTTTAAATTTTATTTCAGTGTATTTTAATTGGGGTTAAGTTGGGGGGGTTGGGTTAGGGGGCTTAATTTTTAGTTTAATACTTTGCATTGTGAGGTGATGGTGATTTAGGGGTTAATAGGTTAATTAGGGGGTGGCAGTTTATGGGTTAATCGTTTTATTAGGTGATTGGGATGTGGGGGGTTGGCGGATTAGGGGATAAAAGGTTTTGCGTTGTGGGGGGTGGTGGTTTAGGGGTTAATAGGTTTATAGTATTTGCGATGTAGGGGGGATGGCAGTTTAGGGGTTAATAACTTTTATTAGCCATTGCGATTTGAGTGGATGGTGGATTAGGGGTTTTGAATGGCGTTTTAATTGTTACGTGTGAATTCAACTTTTATTTTTATTTTTAGTTACGTGTGCAATATGATATACTGGCGTACGTTACAGGCGACGCCAGAAATGTGTATTTGTGCACATTTCTGAACCTCAACAGTTTTTCCGACTTACGGCAATACATCATCTGGCGGTGCGTGTTATGTGATTCACCCGATGTGCGAGGTGAACTTACGGGCGACTTGGATTTCAGCAGTTGCGCTGAAACTTACGCCACATATGTAATCTAGCCCTTTGTCTCTATAAAACAATGGGAGCTGCCATGTTTTAACTTAGGTTACCTTTTCTGCTGTAGCCAATTAGGGACAGTTATTAATAATAGGTCACTAGAGTGTGCAGCCAATGGCTGTGTGGAATATAATAGTGTTCTACTGTTCTGCACTTCCATTTCTAATAGTAACTGAAAAGCTAAACATTGCAGCATGGAATTACAGGAAAAGGGGATAAAATAAATAATTAAAGTATATTGCAGAGTGTTTTTTATATATACAATGTATCATTTTATGTTATCATTTCAAAGTGTTTAAAGTGAAGGTAAACTTTGATGAATGAAAGCCCGGTTTGTAAAAATACTATTACAAACACGGGCACTTTCATTCATCAAAGTTTAGAAAGTAGCCGTTTTCTTCTCTTCACAGCCGGAGCAGCTTCCCCCGCATAGAGATCCTTTCTTTACACGTCAGCAATGACTACTCCTGCTTCCTCCAATCACGGCATGGCCTCAAGCAATGTTACCTCTTGGGGGGAAAGCCGTGATTGGAGGAAGCCGGATTTTCATTAATCAAAGTTTACCTTCACTTTAATGTCCCTTTAACTGGGGCCCGGAACATCAAAATGTGCACTGTACACTGAGACAAGTTATCAACTGAATGGAAAGTGAGGTAGGCAAACACTACAAGCTGTGATCATAAATACACAAAGAATACAGCACTATTAGGTGTAAAAAAAGGTTAAAAAAACATATATTGATATGCTTTAAAAAGTTCATAGCACAGCAGACATGGATGGCTTCCAAGTATGGATCTGTACTTGGAAGCCATCCATGTTTGCTGTACCATGAACTTTTTAAAGCATATCAATAAATGTTTGTTAACCTTTTTCTACACCTTGCAGTGCCGTATTTGTTCTGTGTACTTTGGTGAGTGTAGCAACTGGATCTATCTCTGTATGAGCACTCTGGACTGGAAGGAGGTATAAAAAACGACACTTAAAGGGACAGTCAACACCAGATTTTTTGTTGTTTAAAAAGAAAGATAATCCCTTTATTACCCAGTTTTGCATAACCAACACTGTTATAGAAATACACTTTTTACCTCTGTGATTACCTTGTGTATATATGCGTCTGCAAACTGCCCCCTTATTTCAGTTCTTTTGACAGACTTGCATTTTAGACAATCAGTGCTGACTCCAGGGTAACGTCACATGCATGATCTAAATGTTATCTATATGAAACACATGAACTAATGCCCGCTAGTGGTCAAAATGCCTTCAGATTAGAGGCAGTCTTCAAGGTCTAAGAAATTAGCATATGATCCTCCTAGGTTTAGCTTTTAACTAAGAATACCAATAGAACAAAGCAAAATTGGTGATAAAAGTAAATTGGAAAGTTGTTTAAAATTACATTCCCTATTTAAATCATGAAAGTTTTTTTTGGACTTGACTGTCCCTTTAAAGGCGTGTGTCCGCTTGGAACCACAGTGTGTACAGATGGGTTCATAAATACTGTAGGTCCACAGAAGGAATAATTTGTTGGGTGTACAAGTCTCCCAAAAGCATTAAAGGCACAGGAAACCCAATTTTGTTCTTTTATGATTCAGACAGAGCATACAGTTTTTAAGAAAATATCAAATAAACTCTATTATTGAAAATGTCATTGTATTCTTTGTTGAAGAGAATACCTAGGTAGGTAGTGTGCACATGTCTGGAGAACTATAAAGGCTGTGACCCACTGCAAGCGATGCGGTGTGAGACGAAGCAGCTGCTTTGCACAGCGTTGCATCGCTTCTGAAGTTCAAATATTTAATCTCTGAGCGCTCAGCTACACGACCTGACACAGCAGAGTGCTCAGAGATGAAAAGGCAGGACACTCTGAGCTCGCACAGCCGCATCTTCACGCTGCGTGCCGCTCCACTTGCAGTGTGTCCCAGCCTTTAGGCTCTAGATTTACAAGACTGCTTTTGAGAACTACATGACAGCAGTATTTTCACAATGTATTACATTGTTAAAAGCAATGCCCCAGGGCCAGACTGGGAATAAAAAGCAGCCCTGGAAAAATATGAAGACCAGCCTTATTTTCTGTTGAGTCGGTAGAATGCACAGGACCCATTTCTCTCAAGGAGGATTACTGGGATACTCCTTCCCCGATATTTTGTTCACAATTAAATTATATTAATTTGCATTAAATAAAAATGCCAGATTGATATTATATATGCACCCTAAAACCCAATTGCATCCATTAATCACCCATTTAAGTTGTAGCCTTCCAGCCCCAGCTGCTGCAGCCCACCGGGAAATTTCCTGGTATCCTGGTAGGCCAATCCAGCCCTGCAATGCCCTACAGTGCCCCAGACACATGCATGTTTCTGAGTCTACCTATTTACAATAATGGATACAAAAACAACTAGGTGGATTTGATATTAGAAGCAAATTGGAAACTTTCTTAGAGTTATTAGGGGGCATGTAAGTGCATTTTATTATGCTAAAGAAAGCAGGTGGAATGTTGATGGGTGTAGGGTTAATATTTTAGTATTTTATGCAATTCCCTTGACATCATGGGCTGTTCATTTTACCTGGCCGTTTTTAGCCTTACCTCCTGAAGCTAAGTATTTTAAAAATCGAAAATAAACTTTCATTTTCAGACAGGGAATGCAATTTTAAAAATTATCCAATTCACTTCTGCTTTCAACTTTACTTTATTTTCTTGGTATATTTTGTTGAAAGCATACCTAGGTAGGCATGTGTATTGTGCACTATATGGTAACAGTGTTTTTAACAATATATAATGTAACATATAATGTAAGACACTTGCATGTGAGTCTACATAGGCTTACTCTTCGACAAAGGATACTAACAAAATAAATTTAATAACAGTACTTTGGAAAGAACCTTAAATAAAACTCTAATTGCATTACATTTTTATAGTGTCTGTCTGGCTTACTATTCCTTTGCACATCTGACCCCAAAGTAGTTTAAGAAGTCTTAATACATTTTAAAGGGATGTGAAGTCAAAGTTAAACTTTGAAACTGCACAGTGTACAACTTGAAATAAAAAACGTAAAGATACAGTTAACATTTTAAGATTGTTATCTAAAATTCGTAATTATGCTGATTAGAACAGCCAATAGAATGCGAGCTCAATCCTATTGGCTGATTGGATCAGCCAATAGGATTGAAGCTCAATCCTATTGGCTGATTGCATCATCCAGTAGGAATTTTTCACCTTTAATTCCGATTGGCTGACAGAATTCTATCAGCCAATCAGAATCTAAGGGATGCCAGCTTGGATGATGTCCCTTAAAGGAACCTTCATTCTTCAGTAGCCATCGGAGGAAGAGGATGCTCTGTGCCGGATGTCTTGAAGATGGAGCCGCTCCGCGCCGGATGGATGAAGATAGAAGATGCCACCTGGATGAAGACTTCTGCCTGTCTGGAGGACCACATCTTGCTGCTTGGATGAAGACTTCTCCCGGCTTCGTTGCGGACTTCTGCCCGCTTTGATGAAGACTTCTGCTGCTTTGTTGAGGATGGATCTCGGGTCTTCAAAAACTGTAAGTGGATCTTTGGGGGTTAGTGTTAGTTTTTTTTTAAGGGTTTATTGGGTGGGTATTTATTTTTTGGGCGGAAAAGAGCTAAATGCCCTTTTAAGGGCAATGCCCATCCAAATGCCCTTTTAAGGGCAATAGGGAGCTTAGGTTTTTTTAGATAGGTTTTTATTTGGTTGTGTGGGTGGTGGGTTTTACTGTTGGGGGTGTTTGTATTTTTTTTTTACAGGTAAAAGAGCTTATTTCTTTGGGGCAATGCCCACAAAAGGCCCTTTTAAGGGCTATTGGCAGTTTAGTGTAGGCTAGGGTTTTTTTTTATTTTGGGGGGGCTTTTTTATTTTGATAGGGCTATTAGATTAGGTGTAATTAGTTTAAATATATGATAATTTCTTTTTTATTTATGATATTAACGTTTTAACATCTGCTTCTAGTTGAATATAATAGTGCTTTAGTATGAGTTATTAGATCAGGTACATTAATACTTTATAAAATCTGTATAGGAGTCCGAAGTGTATGTATATATGCATAGACTTAGGCTGATTTATTTTTCAAACAAACAAAAAATAAATTGTAACTTAGTTCGTGCCACACATCTAGTAATAAATGTCCATAAGTCAATTTTCTGTGTGTGGATATGGGTGTCCATATGGTTTAAGAAAAATAAACAAACATAAACAATCAATAAATAATAACAGTAATTAAACATGTCTTTGACGGATTTGGATGAACTATCGCTAGTACAAAACGATTTCCTTACATACAGTGAATAATCTTAATTTGGGTGTCTCCTTACATTCACTTAGTGTGTTAATGTAATGTTCCCATAGTGAGGTCAATTCTGCATAGATATGTAATGTATTCTGTGTTATATAGTACCCTTCTTCTAACATTATCAGTTCTGAAGTCTTTTGTATCCACATAGACTTGTAGGGGGGATCTTTACCTCTCCAATTTTTGGCTATTAAAAATTTGACACTATTCGTCATTATAGTGAACAGTTTCAGAGATGGTTTGTGTTTTAAAGGAGATGGTTTGTTCAAGGGCCAGATTAGGGGGTCTAATTGAAATTGAGTGTCTAGAATATTCTCGATTTCCGCAATAATTTGTCTCCAAAATGTTTGCATTGTCGAGCACCACCACCACATATGTGCCATATCACTTCCCACGTGACCACATTGATAATTTCTTTTTTATTTTGTGTAATTTAGTGTTTATTTTTTTTGTAATTTAGTTAATTGTAGTGTAAGGTTAGGTGTTAGTGTAACTCAGGTTAGGTTTTATTTTACAGGTAAATATGTATTTATTTTAGCTAGGTAGTTAGTAAATAGTTAATAACTATTTAGTAATTATTCTACCTAGTTAAAATAAATACAAACTTAGCTGTGAAATAAAAATAAAACCTAAGATAGCTACATTGTAACTATTAGTTATATTGTAGCTAGCTTAGGGTTTATTTTATAGGTAAGTATTAAGTTTTAAATAAGAATTATTTTGGTAATAATAGAAATTTTTATTTAGATTTATTTTAATTATATTTAAGTTAGGGGGTGTTAGGGTTAGACTTAGGCTTAGGAGTTAATAACTTTAGTATAGTGGCGGCGACGTTGGGGGCAGCAAATTAGGGTTAATAAGTGTAGGTAGGTGGCGGCGACATTAGGGGTGGCAGATTAGGGGTTAATAAGTGTAATGTAGGTGGCGGCGATGTTGGGGGTGGCAGATTAGGGGTGTTTATACTCAGGATTTATGTTAGGGTGTTAGGTGTAAACATAACTTTTTCTTTCCCCATAGGAATCAATGGGGATGCCTTACGGAGCTTTACGCTACTTTATTGCAGGTATTAGGCTTTTTTTCAACTGGCTTTCCCCATTGATTTCTATGGGGAAATCGTGCACAAGCACGTAAAACCAGCTCACTGCAGCGCTGGTATTGTAGTGCGGTATGGAGCTCAATTTTGCTTTACGCTGCAATATTGCCTGCTAACGCCGGGTTTTTGCAAACCTGTAATAGCAGCGCAATAGGGAGGTGAGAGGTGACAATAAAACTTGCAAGTTAGCACCAAGCAGCTCTTACTGCAAAACTCGTAATCTAGCCGTAAGTTAGTGAACCTAGCAGCTATAAACTGTTTGAACACAAATTAGTGGTGTGTATGTCTGGATAGGAGACATCTAATCAGTGTGTGCATATAGTAGTAACTGAAGGCAGACTTGTGGTTCTTACCTGTTGCCACTGCTTGTTGCAACCACCTGTAGGTTGTACAACATTGCTACACATACTGCTGCCATATAGTACTAACGTCATGCACAATCCAGAACTTACTTCTGTATACTACTGACTCGTATGTCCCTTTAAGAACTGGAAAGTCTAATTTGAATGGATGGAAAGATTGTCTGGCATTTCCCTATCGTCTTTGCATCTTAATACATTACAGATCAGAAAATAGTTCATTCAATTCATTGCATATGTTTATTGAGACAGTTGTAGGAGAACAAATGACAGAAAAATACAATTTGGGAAAAAAACCCTATTAAGATAAATAAATATAATACAATGTGAAACGGAAAAAAGGGCATTGTAAATGTTTCAATTTTGAGGTGCTATTCTGCACCTCCAATCCTATCTATTTGCACATTATTATAGAGAGGTTTATAGAAATCTCATTATGAAGATTATTCAGTGAATGTTAATAACTTAGTAAAAAAGGCATACAAGATAGATAAATGATCTAGTGGCTTAAACAGCATTTAATTTTTCTTGCCTCCCCCCTCCCCCTTGCTCATCAGGGAATTAGTTTCTATTCCAGTGAGTAGTACAAATAGGGATATCTTGTCAAACTTAATTTCACAGGCACCACGCTCCTTTATATGCAAACCCCCGCCCCTTTATATGCAGATCCCCGCCCACTCTCCTAATATTTCCACCCTATCCGCACACTCTTTTCCATATTTCACGCCCCTTTTATGGCTTATTCCCTTCTTTTAAGAACTTTTTAACATTTATTTTAATGTTATAATAATAATAAACAATATAATTTATTTTAAATTGTGTTGTGTTAATGTTTTATGTATTGTTTAACTGATATTTTGTAAGCAAAAGGCATTTGATACAGTGCCACATGAGAGATTAATGCACAAAATTAAGGGACTGGGAATAGCTGAAAATGTTAGCTCATGGATAAATAACTGGATAAAAGATAGGGAGCAACGAGTAGTAGTAAATGGATCATACTCAGATTGGACAAAGGTAATCAGTGGCGTCCCCCAGGGATCAGTACTGGGCCCTGTTCTTTTTAATATTTTTATAAATGACTTGGAGCAAGGATTAAATAGCGACATATCTATTTTTGCAGATGATACTAAGTTAAGTAAGGTCATAAGGTCAGAGCAGGACGAACTCTCTTTACAAAGGGATTTGCTAAAATTAGAACTATGGGCAAGTGAATGGAAAATGAGATTTAATACGGAAAAATGCAAGGTTCTACATTTTGGAAGTAAAAATAAGCAGGGTACGTATTTTTTAAATGGGACAAGACTTAGCCAAACACAGGAGGAAAGGGATTTGGGAGTAGTAATAGATAACAAGCTAAAGATGGGTGCACAATGCAGGGCAGCGGCTTCAAAGGCTAATAAGATACTAGCATGTATTAAAAGAGGCATTGATTCAAGGAAGGAAAGCATAATTCTGTCATTATATAAAGCCCTGGTAAGACCTCACCTTGAGTTTGGAGTGCAGTTCTGGGGACCAATTGCTAAAAAAGATATTGCAGAACTAGAAAAAGTTCAGAAAAGGGCCACAAAGATAATAAGGGGATTGGAGAAATTAACCTATGAGGAGAGGCTAGCCAAACTGGGTCTGTTTTCTTTAGAAAAAAGGCGCTTGAGAGGTGACATGATTACTTTATATAAATATATTCAAGGCCCATTTACAGAGATGGCAGAAGCTCTGTTTATTCCAAGAAAATTGTTTCTGACAAGAGGTCATAATTTAAGGTTGGAGGAAAGGAGTTTTAATCTCCTGCAACGGAAACGTTTTTTCACTGTAAGAGCAATAAAATTGTGGAACTCATTACCAAAGGAGGTAGTGAATGCCAATACCATAGATACATTTAAAAATAGTCTGGATAAATTTCTGTATATAAACAAAATTCATGGATATTATTGCTAGTATTAAATGGGTCACATTTTAATGGGGTTATTTAAGCTTAACTGGAGCTTTTTGTAAGTATTTTAGATTTGTATAGGTTGAACTCGATGGACTTCAGTCTTTTTTCAGCATTATCTACTATGTTACTATGTTGCTAATTCAATGCGATTAAATTAAATGCAGAATGTATTTTCTTCTTTAAAACTTTGAGTGGTAAAGCAGCAAAAAACAAACAAAAAACAGTTGATTAATTTTACAAAGTCAACCACGTTGAAAGATTAAAAAGTGATTATGGTCTTTTTTTTTTTTTATGTCAGTTAACCTTGCGGTGTAGTTAGTCCCATGGTGGGTGTTGAAGGTAATGGTAAAATATCATATTGCAGCAATGTCTCTGGTAAATGAGTAATATCCCTAATTTCCATTTTTAGATGTTCAAAATTATCCCTTTTTTCTAGCATTACCAACAACTGACGATGGAATATTCAGTTCAGCCATAGCTTTCATAAAAGTCTCCCAACCTTGCGGTGTTTTGCGCATGGTCACATTGCGACTTTGTGTAGCGCAACGTACTAAGTCTAAATTGGACCAATGATTGTTTGGTTTTTGTAAACAAACTCCCCATTATCATTCCAACTAGTTATATGTTTGGATTGTACCATCTTAGAAAGAAGCAATTCAGGAATACATTGAATTAAAATGAGTTCTGTTTTTTTAAGCATTTAATAGCATTGAAATCTTACAAAATATCAGTTAAACAATACATAAAACATTAACACAACACAATTTAAAATAAATTATATTGTTTATTATTATTGTAACATTAAAATAAATGTTAAAAAGTTCTTAAAAGAAGGGAATAAGCCATAAAAGACGCGTGAAATATGGAAAAGAGTGGGCGGATAGGGTGGAAATATTGGGAGGAGAGTGGATGGGGATCTGCATATAAAGGGGCATGGTACCTGTCAAATTAATTTTGACAAGATATCTCTATTTGTACTACTCCAGTGCATAAAACAGAACCATAAGAGCAATGTCTACTTAGCACTGATAACACGCTATCCGCTCAGTGTATTCATTCGAATTGTACATAGCTGCTATAAAATAACGCCATCATATTAATTTTTACAAGTTTCCTGCTAAACAGTCATGGCTTTGTGTAAACTTCCTTCAGGCACCAAATCTCATTAGTCTCTGTCCTTCTTTGACATTTCATACCAGGGGTCCTATAAGAAAAAAAAAAAAGTTTATAGTTGTTTTTTATTTTGTATTTCCCAAAGAAGTATTATCAATACTTGTCTTACATCATATTACATCATATTACAGCTGTACCTACCTCATCATAATCACGTTTGGGAGTTTTGCGGGAGTATTCGTCTGTGATTTCATATGGGTTGACCGCTCTGTTCACATGACCCTGATCTACTTTGGCATGCACTTTGGGAAACAGACCACCAGTGGCAGGGCCTCTTTCATTGATCTCCTTATTAATTAACTGAGTCCTCTCACTATCACTTTTATTTTTCTTCCTCCTGCATTTAGATTGAAAAAGAAAAGATTTGCAATTAGCTTAATCTTTCTAGGCACAAGCCAAAATATGTCACTGTGAAATTTGAAAGTTGTTATTCTCTCCTATCCAATCAGGGCTCATAATAAAACAGCTTTTCACTAAGTAAGACCATAATTGTCATACAACATATACTTGTGTAAAACACAATTACATTTATGCTTTTAGCTTAACACCATATTATCAATACAGGTAGCTGAGAAACAGCAAAAACAGAACAAACATAATGTCTACAAAACTGGTAAACATCTAAGTATAGCAGCCTTAGCTTAATAGTTTATTTCATTGCATCAAAATGGTCGCCAATCAGATACAGTGGTTCTGTAGGCTTTTTTGGTAGAAACAAATCCATGGATTATAGGGGTTATTTTGATTAAGTTATTGTAAAAATAATGTGTATATACATGTATGCTTATTTAATTTCTCGCCTGAATTTATAATCCAAACAAAGGAAAACTATGACATCAGTATGTATACAAACTTAATCCGAACTTTTGCTAAATGTGAGTTTTGTTGCTATAACAGCATATGATTAATAATTAAAGGACTATCATATACTGTAGAACTGCATAATTAACAAATGCATTAAATGAACAATAGATTTTTTTCAATTTTTAAAATTTACTTCAATTTGCTGGCCCCCTGTATCATGTGACAGCCATTAGCCAATCGCAGACTCATATATCTATATGCTGTGAACTCTTGCACAGGCTAAGTAGTAGCTGATGCCTCAGCAAGTGTGCATATACAAAAGACTATACACAATTTTATACTGAAAGTAAAATGAAAAGTCTATTAAAATGGCATGCTCTATATCTGAATCACAAAAGTTTTGGTTTTAGTGTCCCTAGTAGGATGCTAATTACCTGATTGAAAGTCCAATAATTGTTCCAATAGAAAAAAGAATTAATGTTCCACCCACTGCTGCAATGATTACCAGGATAAGCAAATAATCTAGGGATAAAAATGAAGACTTTATGACAGCACCACATTTTATGAGAACAATAACTTGGAATGTGCAATGATTTAATATAATGTTTTATATGTGAATTTCTTTTTAGTGTACATTCTGTATTTCAAAATAAGATTGATATTAAATGATTTGTTAAAAACGTTTACCCCATCTTATATAATAAATGGAATATTATTATCTATAGCCGTACAAGTTTATATTAAGCTATTTGAAGCGCCACAGATTTTAGTTTGGATTAGCTCTTTCTGTTAGAACTAATACTCTCTAATTATCTTTCCAATTACGTTTGTAAGGTGTGTTGGAGAAATCACCTGTATCTGTTGGCATTATAAACCACTTTGTGAGCGCAGATCATTCTTTGTTTAAAATAACCTCTAAGTGACAGCTTATGCTGTCGGCATTTAGCGATGCAGGGCGGACATGATTCGCTATAGCGAATCATGTCCACCCGGCGTATGATAAATAAACCCAATGATGTGGAAGAAAGGTAAGAGAGGATGACAGAGAGGCAATGACACAAGACCTTCCATTTGACAGTATGGAAAACATTAGTAATGGATAGGTAAGCAAAAACGTGGCCTAATGATAGCAGATAGGGTGACCCTGATCATGTGTGCAAGTCTCTCTCTGCCCTTCACACTCTCAAATTTGTATTTGCAGTAATGAGGGAATTTCCTGGGGATTTTAATTTTTTTTTTATTTTAATTTTTTATTGAGGTTGTTGAAATAGAAAACAGTGAACAAAAGTTCAGTAGCATATATACATTGGGTACATCAATAATTGCTTTGCAATTACATTCAGGTACAAACTATTGGATTACAATATACAAAACTGTGTATAATCAGAAGAACAATACAGTACTATCATTCAAAATAAAACTAAACCTTAATATTGGAACCCCATTTTATTATTTTTCGTAAGAAATAAATGTGCCTCCAGAACTTCAAAAGGCCACTCATGGACCTATGCAATCTAAATGATCAAGAGGAGGAACTCCAATGTTACATACGGTCACTATTGGACCTTGAGTTTTAATTACAAACAGAAAATGTAGTAATATAGTTGAAAGATTATATATATAGCAGTTACTGTTATACCACTTGTATTAATGTCTGGAGGCCTACAGTTGTCTAATGTCAGCTATTATCTAAGAAATATCTAATCCAGTATATATAATTTCCAGGTGTTGAAACAAAATATAAGATGAGCAAAAGGGGATCAGTATAGCATATAAGTGTTAATCTTAGTATGTGGGGGTTTATATGAGGGAAGTGTAAAGACAATATCATATTTGAATTAATAACCAGATTATCGTAATATTTGGGGAAACATTTTTGTGGGGTAACTTCAGAGATACCTGTGATCAAGATTGGTCAGTCAAGAGGAGGGGAGTCTTAAATCTGATAGGCCAATAGACCCAGAACACGGCAAAGGGAACAAGATTCAAATAAGCATACAAAAATCCCTGAGATAAATATCTTGCTCAGTCCCACGAACTCGGCCGCTGCCCGCAGGACAAGATCTGTAACATTAGCTTGGGTTTTGTTATATGTGCTCTTAGTTCTTAAAAGTTTTGAAAATATTAGCCAACTGGCAGTAAAGGGAACTGCTCCAGCATAAATGGGACTCCAATTTATTGTGCTAGCTATAGTTAAAATCTATAATTTGGTTAGTATTCACAGGTCTTCTATATTAGTATCCCCCTGAGTGTCAGAAGAGTTGGATTGAGCAACAATAAACATATAAAGAAACTTCAGAGACCTCACATATAGTGAAACTTAGCCACGTGGAACACTCCCACTATTTGTGAATACATTTGTAAGCTCACATCTTAGCAACATTCTGGCCTTATAAAATCTCAGCTATAGAATTATTGTTTATGTTGGCTATAGGAAGGGATGTTTTAGTATGTCATAGATAATTCTTTCCTTTTTCTGTGCAAAGTGAACTCATTGTATAAACTACTATAACTTTAAGATAAATCATGTAAAAAAAACAAAAACAAAGTGATCTAGTTGGTACAGAGCAGGCATGAGGAAAACTGCATACTATCTGTTATCAAGCTAATTGCTTTCATTATGTTTAGCTTTAGTTAGCTTCCCACCAAGCTATTAAAGACATCAGTGGGTAAATCAGCATTTGGTGTATAATGCAAGGTTACTGGCAGGTCTGCGAGTGTCCCTGGTGTAAAGTCACAGATCCACTGAGAAACAGCAGTAAATCAGCCTATACTCATGCGACATAAGCAGCAGCTACAAAGAGAGCATATCCTCTTTCCCTGCCTCTGGAGTTGAAGCCGTTGCGGCCAGACCGGGCTTGAATGTATGTCAGTTCCGTACCTTATTAACAACCATGGGTAAGTTGTAATTGCATTCAGAGATACCGGGTGTGGGGGCTCCTGTGAAAACGACCAGCCGGTGTTATTTCAGCTATTTTAGACACTCTAGGCTCCGGTTCATAAAGTGCCGTTAGAAGCAGAGTATAGGGTGAGCGGTTAAGGTCTGTCCCACACAATTCATCACTCAAATCCTCACCCAATCTTTTCAGGTCGCATATCTCCTTTTGTTCCAGCAGGTTTAATTCAGGGTTTAAGGGCTTCATTATGGTTCCAACTATGTGGCAGAGTTCCCGCTCAAACTCGGCAAAGTGATTATCGAGCATCTGCAGCGTGGCTGTCTCCCATCTATCCAGATGTGTCATAATTAGAAAAGTCATATCCTAGGTAAATCTATAAAGCCTCCAGTCTTATAGATAAGTCTCTCAGAATGAGTGGTCTGGAGAGGTAGAAAGTAACAGTTGTCAGTGACTGTTGTACCCAGCCTGATTGCTGGGGGGGTTCTGAGGTTTTGTATTAGGCCGCCACCTTAGGCCTCAAAAGTCTAGATCAGGGCTCTGCGGTCATAAAAACACCGGAGTTGAGGATTATAGCATCCACGCAGTTAGGGGTGATTAAGATCTCAGATCCTTTTCAATAGAAGTCCGATGTTCCGGCAGTAATTGGCGGATTAGCACAGCAAGAGCTCAAGATATTGCGACTGCTCATGGCTGCTGCCCGGACATGCCCCTGGAAATAGACTTCTTTATATTTAAGGGGCATTAAACATCATTTAATCCCCATAAGCTTTATTTATGCATATACAAAACTGTACTGTTTTCATTATTTATTTTGTCTACATATCCAGAAATGTAACCTTGATTATTGTTTTCACTTAACTGTCTCCAGAGAACCTGAAGCATTATAGTAAGTTGCTTGGTCAGTGCTGAAGAGTTTGCTAACAAAGTAATAATTGTGTTTAAATCATTTACTGTGCATGAAGATATTTTACAATGAAGAGCCAAATGGCTGCAATATACTTTGTTTATATTAAAATCATCTTAGTTTCCCAATCCCAACTAATTAATCAATTTGTTAAATGATGCTAGCTGTTATTTTTATACATTTATTGATGTTGCTAATAACTCTACAACAATGTGTGCGTATTGCTTACCTTTAAAAGGGACATGCAACTCCTGCATAGAGTGTTAAACAACACATGGTTAAAGTCAGCTCTGCACTGTTGATCCATGAGCTGGACACAGTTGGCAATTGTTGGCTACACACATATGCTTGCCACTGAGTGGCTCAGTAGCCGTGCTTAGATCCAGGCCACTACTACACATTGCTGACCCAGAACTGGCATTAATTATGTGTTTAACCTCTCTGCAAGGATTAAACATATAAGCCTTGATAACAATCTATCAACGGTTTGCTCCAGAAAAAACTTTTTGCTCTCTGGCCAAATTGGGACCCAAGTTTCTTGTAAACTGGAACAAGCATTTGGGACTGTTAGTTCAATAACGTATGAAAGCCCCCTATAGAAAGCAGTTCACGAAGGTGCAATCGCATTTAAGGGTCGCTAAGCGAGATGCAAAGCAGCAAGGCAGCTGGGTCATGAATTATAGTTTAAAAAAGTTAAAATCCTGTAAAAAGAAAAAAAGATATTATGGGGCTGATTCATCAAGCTCCATATGGAGCTTGATGCAGCTGTTTCCGCGCGAGCCTTAACTCGTCCGCCACCTCTGAGGCGGCGGACAACAATCCACCCGATCGCATAGGATCAGGTTGATTTACACCCCCTGCTAGCAGACGATTGCCCGCAAATCTGCAGGAGGTGTTATGTAGTTATTATGCAAATACTGTGACTCTGTATACATAAAACAGGAGGGAGCATTGCCCAAGCATTGCTTGTGCAATGATAAATGCGACAGCGTATGCTGTCAGCATTTATCAATGTCTGGCGGACATAATCCGCTACTGAGGATCATGTCTGCCAGACACATGATAAATCGTCCCCTATAAGTGTTTTGCATTGAAACTCATAGTCACCATCTTGTTTACGGTTCATGCCATAATGGGCCTTTAACAAACAGAAATAAATCATGTTTAAAAGAATCCTTGTGAAAGCAACAAAGTGACTTTATAGAGACAGAAAAATTGTGCCCATTGAGAAAACCTAAAAGTTGCATTTAGATGGGTTAGTAGTGATGTGGATGGAAAAGGATTGCACTATGAAAGCTGTGACTAAGCGATCTCCTGTAAAAACACTATTTTCATAATGGCAGTGCTGCTAGTGACAATCACGAGTGCAAATGTGTGACTTACAATAAAATATTAAAAATGAAATATAAAAAAATGTCCAATGCCATTTGCAGATGTTGTTGTCCTGAAGTGACTATTGAAGTTTATCCATCCTGCCAAGATAGATATAGGAAACAGCCTATAGGGTTCAGCCTGATGAAACAGTGTGTCCACTGTGAAACACGTCGCTGTCTATGTGTTTGATATAATAAACACAATTTTTATTCAAACACTCTTTGCACACTTTTTGGTCTTGGTAAGTATGAAGTTACACTAACTGGCATTACACCATTCCTTGGGATCCAGTTTTTACAGATCGCCTATGAGAAGGTGACCCACTATCCGGTTCCTGATACAGGAGGTGAGTTAGTCAGACTACTTTTGAATATCTGGCCTGCAAATATAGCACATGAAAGTGCTTCAAGAAGAGTGAATTTTCATTTACAATTGCCACATATGTCTCTTAATACTATACTACGCTATGGGCGCCTTCTTTGATTAGTTTTTTTTACAAGTAGGATACATATGGAGTATTTTGTGTGACCATAGCGGAATGTCACAAATTTAACTGAATATATTCTTTGCAGAGTGAACAAAGGGGTTACATGAATAGAGCTATAATGTAACCTTAAGAGGGGTGAATGGGCTATTTGTGTCAGATTCGGGAGAGCTCCCAGTTTCTATTTCGAAAAGACTTACTTGACACATTAAAAGTCATTTTCAGGAGCTTTTCTTGTTGAAAGCCCATTCACAGCGTGGCAGGTTTTTAACAAACAATATGATATAACATTGTGATCACAAGAAATTCGGCTCCCAAGTCCCAATTCAGACAAAAATAAAAAATTGCCAATAAATTTTGATCAGGGCCATTATCAGCTGTTTATTGCCAGAGTTGCTATGGGATTTATTTGTTCATGAAATATATGCAAAGTCATGTAATGAAATACAATAGAAAGTTAGATTTCCGAGTCATCTGATAAACCTAAAATGCCAGTGGTTAAAAATAGATTGTCAGTATAGAGACAAATTTGCCTAGCTGACGTTTTACTATTGAAATTGGTCAAATGTAGCCACTTGAGAGAAAGCTGACTTCTTTATCTGACTTTTACTGATTTGTAAACTGACTTGTCAAACTCTAAGTTGATTGGCTGCAAGTGGTTCTATGTTGGTTTATCAGTGAGTGCAATCAATACAGATAGATAAATAATTAGGGGGATAAATATGCTCTGCAAAAGTAGAATGAAAATACTCAGATACTCACTGTCACTACATTCCTCTCCTGAGAATCCAAATGAACATCTGTAGAACAGCAAATAATAACTGTCAATAGGTAGTAATGTAAAGAAAACATAACAAGTCTTTGTAATGTAGAATTAAAGGGACATGAGAGTTAATATTAAATGCCCATTATTCAGTATGCAATGTTATAAAAAAAACGTTTCAGTTTACTTCTATCTTTATATTGTATCTGAATCATGACAGTTTAATCTTAATATGTGTGCCCCTTTAATTACACAGAATAATAACTGAAGTATTTAACTATCTGAGACATTGATAATATTTAGGAGTACTGCAGAAAACATCCTTAATTGCTGGATGCTGTCACTTGTGGATTATGAGTCATGTCTTGTACGTTTATGTATAATGTGTGTGCAACACTTAGGTATTTTTTGTAATTTTACTTGGTTAGAACTTTTACAAGTAGCGGGTGTCCAATACTTTTGCATAATTTGTGTAACATGAGTTATTATTTATAATTGTAATGCACATTTTTTGTACAGGTATTAATTAGTTAGGGTTTTCTTGTCAACTTTGTCAGTGTAATCTGATTGTGCCTATCTTTTGCACTGAATGAAAGGGATGTAAAAATGTTTTGTAACATTCAAAAAAATTAAACAAATTTTAACACATTCGTTTGTTCGTTTTAAATTTCAAAAGTTTGTACAACATTCTAACATTTGTTAATGTAATAGTATTTCTTATGCTATCTTTAAAAGTAATATTTGAATTATGCAAACATCGAAATAGAAACATTTGAATCAAAATATTTATATCTATTATGTATCATTTTACTAAATTCCCTACCTCATGAACTATTGAACGTCTAAAAAGTATTTGTTGAATCGAATGTTACATTCAAAATTTCGAATGTGGATATTTGATCTAATTATGAACATTAGAAAATGAAAGCAATCTTCAAAAATCAGAAATGTCCGCTCGACCTCGCTATATGGCAACAGCATATGCTGTTGGCATTTAACATTGCACAAGCATTTCTTGTGAAATGCTTGTGCAATGCCAGCCCCAGGACACTTACAGCCAATCGGCCGCTAGCAGGGGTGTCAATCATCCCGATCTTGGCAGAGAGTTAAGGAGCAGCGGTTTTATATATTTAAATGTTTTTATTGAGGATAAGTAATACATTTTTAACAATCATAGGTTGCAAATTACAGTCATCAAAGTACATATACATTGCATTTTAAGAAATTAAGATGCACCTGAGATAGATCAACTTTTCTCCTCATTTTCTCCCCTTGTATTAACTTAATAGATCACTCTTGGATCCTGGGTATGTCAACAATACTTTGTAGGGGATTTAAAAATAACCAACCAAAACAATAAAAGAAAATGCATCTCTAAGAATATATTGCTGTAAAGACATTCTTGTCTCCAATTAACAAAATGAAAGATGCATGAACCTGAATTGGGAACTCCTTTATGATATAGATAACAAACACAACTGAGATTAAATTCATGTCCTAGATATTGGATATCAGTAGAGATAAATATCCAAATATACTTCTTTTGCCGCTGAGATGGTTTTTAGTGTCAGCATAATTTTAAAGTAGCACATTACATTGCATTACTCCGCTGTCTAAGCGCTCTATAGGGCTGTGTGTTAGGTGATATTCTCATTATGCTATATATCAGTAGATTATCTTAAATATATGGGGTAGAGAGATAATTAAACATTTTATTACTTGTGGACAGTGCAACCCGCTAAATCCAGACGTCCCCATTTAAATTATATATAGTAGAATGTCTCCCCAGGGGCCCCCCCTAAACCCCCAGAAAACATACAAATGTGATTAAGGACATTATAGAGACAGCGAAACCCACTGTGTGATTTTGGAAATAAACATATATACAGTGCGCTATTCACATTATAAGCGTAAAAAAAAAAGTAAAACATTGAAACTGGAACCTTCTTAGTCAAAACCTCTTGTAGTCCACTTTAACCCCCCACCTCGGCTCCGGCCGTAAGCCTCAGGGAGCAGGTCGGGTAGATAATAAAGTTATACTTCAAAGGTATCACTCCGGTATAACAATATATGTAACTATGCTGAATTGCGTTCTATCACTAAAAATGTGCCATAGTAAAATGAAACATACGTGCAACCTCTACATGAACAGTTCAGTAACATTCGTATCTCTCCCACAGCCCGTAGTAAGCTGTGTGCGCCATATGGGAATTTAAGTACCAGTTCCTGGTTCCAGCACACAGTCCTCAGAAGAAAAAGTCATCTCGCTGTCCAAGTCTTGATCGCCCAGGCCATAGATGTAGCGTCGGTTTGAGTAGGATATTATAGGGTTAACACCCGCTTCCATTTTTTCAAGTTGGAGCATTTCAGCGGCGTCCCGCTGATTAGACAGGAGCCCTGCGTTCTTAGATTTGGGAGGGCACTCCGGAGTAAAGATCATCTTGAAGCATACGGCTACTCGGGGTTCTGCCCTGGGCCCCCGCAACTGCTTAGCCTTTATCAAGATCCCATCCAGCGCCTGAAGTTTTGGGGCTATAACGCCTGCTATTTGCTCTGCTGCAGGTACGTTGTTGATTGCTGGGGTTGCAGGCAGCTTTTTAGCTGGATTGTCAGCATCTCCAACCTGCCACGAGCTATCCTCTTTATAGGCTCCTGCCATGCGGCTTGTCAGTTGTGATGAGAAGAGCGTTAGTCTCTTTGTACGTATAGGTAATAGTGAAGGTCCAACAGATTCAGATACGTCCTGGGTATGATTTATATTGGTAGTGGTAATAGATTGATTGAGCTGTTGCTGCTTATGATAAGCCTGCGTAAAGAAGTCCCATGGGGCCCTTGCAAGCAGGGTTTGAAAGCAGCGTTCTAGTCTCTCCATACTATGGTCAAAACGTGCTTGCAGGCCTGTCTCCTGTATGGCGGCCATTTTTACCCCGTAAGGATTAAAAAGAAACAAAGATATTTTCTTTTCTTACGGCGCTTTTTTGCTGGTATAGCGCTCCAGAAAGTTGTGTAAATCAGGCAGATTTTTGGAGTCCCAATCCAGGCAAAAACCCTCAATACCTCGAGGGGGGTAGCGCTGCCTATATATGAGCCGCCGCTCTAGGCCTTTTACGTCCAATGCCGAGCTCAAACTTCATAAATTACAGCGCAAATTCCACCAAGATTCAACTGCTGACATGTAGGTTTGCTCATGTACACGTATGGTTGTAATTTAGCTGCAAAGTCTTTTTTTACCGGCGGGTATCAAATTTTCCGTGAGAGCACAGGGAAAGTGCGACTGTATGTAGTCGCTGTTCGGACACGCCCCCAAGGAGCAGCGGTTTTAAGACTGTTGCTTCTTAACTTCCGTTTCAGGCAAACCTGAAACGATGGGCATACAATGCAGCACCCGTTGCATAATAAATCTACCCCCATAACTGTAGTGCTGAATGTACACGTGTAAAAAATGTATATATTGGTATAGCGTACTTGAGGCCAAATTATTACTACTGGTTGCTGTGAAACAAGAAAATCAAAGAAAATGTGGAGAGATATCTACTGTTAGACCCTGATCTACCTTAGGATGTACTTAATGTAGGTCATCCTCATGAGTAATTTGTGCGCTTATGCGTAAGTTGTATGCTTTTGTGCAGTTTATACTTGCGTGTATATGCAATAGCTGTATGTAGTTTGTGCACACGTTTAATTTGCATGTTCATACCTCGTACAACACATTTGCAGTAGATTGTTACTTACACTTTACAGGTATTAGAGTCAAGTTTGTATCCTGGCTGGCACTTACACTCTGGGATACTACTGGGAAGTGCCTGAACACAGTGCTTGTCTGCACCAATGCAGTTGGGGTCACAAGCTACAACACAAAGGAGAGCAACAATAAATTCCACACTATTATTTAAAAAAAAAAAAAAAAAAGTTTAATCCAAATCCATTATGTTTTCTGGTTCACATAAAGTTGTGGTTCTAGGGGATGGCGAAGGTTATATAAAGCTCTTAAAGTTGTCAACAGTCATATATATAAAAGTTTGATTTTTTTCATGCATAGAATTAAAGAACAGGATGAAACAGAGTTTATCTCATACATGTAATAGATAAAGTTTATGAAGAGGCGCAAACTATGGAGTAAAGTGAATTGTTAAAATATAGATTTCGGGATAGAGATTATAATCGACCAACATTTATTACAGAAAAGATTCAGTTAAATACTTAACCAATCAGGGTTTAAAAAAAAAAAAAATCCTTTTAAAAATAGAGAGAATTCAGAATAGGCCCAAACCATTAAGGAAAATGTTGAAAAATGATATTGCTCGAACATAGATTTGCATAAGTAATTATACAGGACTAATTACAAAGCAAAGCAGCTAGGATTGATTTTTACATGATCATTGGTTTATAATTATATTAAAACAGACTTATAAGAAGTTTAACCATGAAAGCATCTTTATATTTAATCTTCACTTCCAACTTTAACTGTAAAAATACCAGCTGGGTGGCAACCATAGGTCTAACGTGGATTTTCCAGTAATATATAGGTGTATTTTTTAGGAGGTCACTTAGGTGCTAGAAGGAGTCTTGGGAGCTGGAGAAAGGCATTTGGTGTGAGGAGAGGTTACATTGGAGATGATATATTTGGTTCCTCATGTGATAGGGATATCATATAAGTATATGTGTATTGAAGTGGGAGGGGATCCAAGTGTTATAGGGTAGTACTGTAGGGTGTTTGGCTGCTTTAGGGGAATGAGGTGGGAGTCTGGTGTACGTAGGATTGTTAACAATAGGAATTCAGGGATAAGTGTTATGGAAAGAGATTTTCATTAGCATTTATTGTGGCAGGGGTAAGGCTATCATGGGATGATAATGTCCTATGCGGCCTAGACAGCAGCACAGGGGTTGGCAGCTGAAATTTACACTGGTTGCACTAATCCCTGACACATTTCCTTAGCTGTCTAACTTGTCAGGGAGCAGTGCAAGCAGTATAAGTTTCTGCTTAGGAAAATAGTGAGCTGTATGAGCAATAAATAATAAAGTAGCATCGCACAGCTCATAACAGAAATAAAAACACAAACAAAACATTGTGGGGGTTAAACACATAGAATTGAAAGTCACTTGTTAAGGCCCATTTATGGTCATTCCTTTCTGAAATATCATACTTTATTTTCTGACTACAGTGTCCCTTTATCTGAGTAGAGTGGTTAATTTATATTTGATCCGTTCATGTTGATTTGAAATCTTGCTTGTGGTTGGTGTAAAGTCTTTGGTCTAAAGTCCTTGATAAATCAGCCCCTTTACATCAACTCAAGGAAACCTTTGTGAGGAATAGATTGTGACGGGCACAACACGTTTTGACTTTAGTTTGATTGTGAGCCAGCTCTCTGTGGGAATCTAAACTTGGAATGTTGGTGTCATGTTTGTGTGGGTGAAGTCAATATAATGGCACCAAACTGTAGACTAGATTTAATGCTGGAAGTGAGGAAGATAATATTGGCAAGGAGATGGTTGAGCCTAAGAGGCCAATTTAACAAATGTCTTGCGGACCTGATCTGACAGTGTGGATCAGGTCCGCAAGACATTGCTGAATGCGGAGAGCAATACGCTCTCCGTATTCAGCATTGCACTAGCAGGGGGTGTCAATCAACCAGATCGTACTCAATTGGGTTGAAACAGAGCAGGCGGACAGGGTTATGGAGCAGCGGTCTTTGTGACCGCTGCTCCATAACTTGTGTTTCTGGCGAGTCTGAAGAGCTTGATCGATAGGCCCCATTTGGAGCTTGATAGATAGACCACAATATGTGAAGGTAATGAAGAGGAGAAGGAGACTTGAGATGAAGGGTGTGTGTTGATAAATAAGCAACCCTTGATCTGAGGATATTTGTGTATAAGGGTATCCAGTCCCAGTGTGGGAGGTGTATAAATAAAGGTATTTTGTTCTCACCTCTGCAGGAAGTATAGGTCGCTGTATAAGAATATCGTCCTTCCTTGCACGTACACTTAGGGGGGTTCACATTGTTAATGGCTTTACAAGTTGTTGTCTCCGTATCACAGTAAAAACCATCACAGACAGTCTTTCCTGTTAATGAGACACAATTAATTTATGTGGACAATAACTTTCCTTTAAACTAAACATGTTTGATGTACTGCAATGAAATCACTAATTTCTCTGTTTATTCCTAAATTTTTCTGGCTTGAGTACAATGAAAAATAAAAACTATCTGCAGGGGACACAAACATCTGAGATCTTTTACATCTCTTATAATCTTTTTAATATTCTTAAAACAGCTGTTTAGACTCGAAGATTTATTATTGCTATTCAGTACTGAATTATCATATTTAGAGAAAATCCAACCTAAATGGACATTAATTAATGGCCAGATTATGAGTGGAACGCTAACAGTTACGCGCGATCAACATGAGGTTTATCTCGGGTTTTTGTGCGTCAGGTTTTTTGCTGATATTACAAGTTGAAAATAAATGCGATCTCTTGAGCGCAATTCAAGTTAACGTACGTCAGGTTAGCGCATCCTAAGAGCTCTGATTAACTGTTTTGCAAAATAAAAAAGTCTCACAAAACACATCAAAAATACATTACAAAGTACAGTCATACTTATAATAACAACATCTAATAAAAAACATAAAAAAAATATTGCACAAAACAGTTGTAAGGGCTCAAAGATATGAGTTTTCAGGTGTTATGGGAGAAAAAGTATGTCTATAGATGTAAGTATGTATTTACAGATATATATATATTTATATATACACATGGAAACACATACATACATATCTACACATATATAGACATATATATATATATATATATATATATATATATATATATATATATATATATATATATATATATACTGTAAGTGCATTGGAGCCCTTTGCAGTTAAAGGGACATTAAACCCAATTTTTTTTCTTTTATGATTAAGAAAGAACATGCAATTTAAAACAACTTTCTAATTTACTTCTATTAGCTAATTTGCTTCATTCTCTTGATATCCTTTGCTGGAAATCATATCTAGATAGGCTCAGAAGCTGCTGATTGGTAACTGCAGATAGATGCCTTGTGTGATTGGCTCACCCATGTGCATTGCTATTTCTTCAACAAAGAATATCTAAAGGATGAAGCAAATTAGATAATAGAAGTAAATTGGAATGTTGTTTAAAATTGTATTCTCTATCTGACTAATGAAAGTAAAAATTTGGGTTTAATGTCCCTTTAAGTAGTGCAATATTCATATTTTATAAAGTGTTATACTGTGTATTTACTGTAAATATTTGACATTCCAATGTTCTGCACATAGCAGTCTGTCCTGGGATGGTTATGAATCACTGCACTAACCCTAGCTGAGCTTATAAGCTGTGTGAACAGCGATGCTTTGGTGTAAAGGAAATCTGCTGAAAAGCAGACGAAGTAAAAAAGTGTGTCATTGTGAACCTCATTTGCATATCTTACCCAGAATCCTTTGCTGTATTGGAAATGTAATTCAGAGGTTTTCTGTGGGAAAAACAAGCCTTCTGGCCTGTCTAGATTTGTTAATGGACTACATAATTAATTATTTTCTCTATATTTTGTGGGTAGTGGAGGATTTTAAACTCACTTTTTACCTCCCCTTAATTTTAAATGTTGCTGTATTTTGTCCAGAAATCAACTTCACCAAGCAGTGATTCAAACCTTCTCCCAGCTGATGAGTGGCAAAACCACCCTTTAAGTAGATGAAAACATGTAGAATCATATGTATGCAATATTCATATTTTATAAAGTGTTATACTGTGTATTTACTGTAAATATTTGACATTCCAATGTTCTGCACATAGCAGGCTGTCCTGGGATGGTTATGCATCACTGCACTAGCTAAGCTTATAAGCTGTGTGTGAACAGCAATGCTTTGGCGTAAAGGGAATCTGCTGAAAAGCAGACAAAGTAAAAAAGTGTGTCATTGTGAACCTCGTTTGCATATATTACCCAGAATCCTTTGCTACATAGGAAACAATGTAATTCAGAGGTTTTCTGTGGGAAAAACAAGCCTTCTGGTCTGTCTAGATTTGTTAATGGACTACACAATGAGTTACTTTCTCTATATTTTGTGCATAGTGGAGGATTTTAAACTCACTTTTTACCTCCCCCTAATTTTAAATGTTGTTATATTTATCAACATATACATCTCTAAATATGTATATGTATGTATATATACAATTGAATGCTTTAATTGGTTTTCCCAAGTTTAACTGAAAATGCAACTTTTAATGAATTCTGCAGTCTCAAAATTATTCAACCCCCTGAATAGAATCCCTCACAACAGCACAATTATACAAAACAGGTGTTGTCTCAAGCACACCTGATGCAACTAATCAAGGGCTTCATTAGTTGCACCAGGTGTGCTTGAGCTAGAACACATGAAATACCTGAACTGGCTAGGGCTTTGTTGAGGGTCACGTTTGACTGCTTGTTAGAAATATGGCAAAGTCAAAAGAATGGTCCAAAAAGTTAAGAGAAAAGATCATCGTCCTTCACAAACAAGGAACAGGATAGAAAAATATAGTGAAGACACTGAATGTTCCTAAAGACAACATTAGCAAGTTCAAGGTTAAAGGAACAGTGGTTACACTATCTGGACTGGGCAGAAAAAGGAAGCTAACCATGGCTGTAACCAGATTTCTGAGATGGCAGGTTGAGAAAAACCATTGAGTGACTGCAAAAGACCTATTGTTGGTGGCAACAGACACTGAGATTTAAGTTTACACAGTAAGGCTCTTACTGACCCAAAAGCACAAGAAAAGTCAGTTTGCTCAAAATCATATAAATAAGCCACAGAAGTTTTTGGATTCTGTTCTGTAGAGCAATGAAACAAAACTGCAACATTTCAGCCTGATGGATGAGAGGTATTTCTGGAGGAAGAAGAATTAAGCATACGCTGAAGAGAACATTCTGCCTACAGTTAAGAATGGTGGTGGCTCTGTGATGCTCTGGGGCTGCTTTGCATCCTCTGGCACTGGAAACCTGCAGCATGTGGAAGGCAAGATGGATTTATTGAAGTATCCGGAAATTCTAGGAGAAAACGTCTGTGAGGAAGCTGAAGCTTGGGGGTCATTGGACCTTCCAACAGGAAGCATACCTCAAATTCCACTAAGGCTTGGTTGCAGAAGTAGTCCTGGAAGATTCTACAGTGGCCATTACAGTCACCTGACTTGAACCCCATAGAAAATCTCTGGTGGAATTTGATGAAGGCGGTTGCAGTACGCAAACCCAAGAATATTACTGAGCTGGAGGCCATTGCTCATGAGGAATGGGCTAAGATTCCTCAGGAACGCTGCCAGAAGCTGGTGTCTGGCCATGCATCTCATTTGCAGCAGGTCATAACAGCAAAAGGGCGCTCTACTAAGTACTAAAGATGCTTGCCATGAAGGGGTTGAATATTTTGGAGACTGCAGAATTCATTAAAAGTTACATTTCCAGTTGAATTTGGGGAAACCTCTTGAAGCTTTCGTTGTGTTGAACTATTTCAATTGCTTTTATTTGGTTTGTTCATTGCAAACAGCTGAAAGTCTGTACATTTTTACAATAAACCTGATTTCCAATGGGGGTTGAATAATTTTGATTACAGCTGTATATGTCTTTATATGTGTACCTTTGTATTTGTGTATTAAATGTGTATAAATGTATTTACAGACATATACACACATGGAAACACATACATACATATGTACACATATATAGATATATATATATAAGTGCATTGGAGCCCTTTGCTGTTAAGTAGATGAAAACATGTATAAAAGCATATTTATGCAATATTCATATTTAATAAAGTGTTATACTGTTTTACTGTAAATATTTGACATTCCAGTGTTCTGCACATAGCAGAATATGTTCTAAGTATTTCTAAATATATATATATATATATATATATATGTATATATCTTTGTATATAAATATATATGTATATAAATAGGTATTATTTTTTTATTTATAAAGCGCCAACAAATTTCACAGGGCTGTTCATGGGTATAAAAGATAAAAGTACAACAATAATAGAATATTTTTAAGACACAGGACAAAATTTATCAAACAAATACAGGAGGAATTGAGGGATCGTTTCCTGCAGTCTAGCATGGGAGGAGGTGATAGAAGATGCAAGGAGCAGGCCATTGTTGGATTTTAGGGAACGATATATACTGTATGTATAGATATATATTGTACCAAAAACATCAGATATATGTAGAAATATGTATTTATGAGTAAATAGAACATATTATTCTATGTGTAGAACATTGGAACGTGAAATATTTATATTTTTTTGTCAGGGTAGCGCACTTGAGAATATGTGATCGGGTTTGCCCACTAGTAGGGTTTTAGGTTTTTTTCTCCATTAACTTCTATGGGGAATAGGTTATCATATTGCAATATTCTAAGTTCGCGTTTTTACGAGCGTCAGGTTAGCGTTGCAACCCGATGCGCGCAAAACACTTACTGCTAGCGCAGTTAAAGCTTGAGCGTAAGTGTTAAATAACACTCCACTTGTACTCTGGCCCAAAATTAGTATAAACTTCATGGAAAGCATTTGTAAAATTTGTTTTTGCAAAGTGATGTATAACATTTGTGCTATTGTTAAGTCATGTATCAGTACAACCCATAGGGTGATTTGGACACAAAACATTTATAAATTTCAACAACCCATCACTTACTTTCATATGCTCCTATTTGACCTTCAATGCCATTTGCAGATATTATTTTAATTACTTCTTCCTCCTTTACTGAATTTGGTTCAAATAAATTAACTAGGCTGACTACCAATTGTACATTTCGATTGCTTGTTGTACTGAAAAATATAACAACAAATTAGAACATTAATATTATTATTATCATCATGAATCTGTATTGCGCCACAAAATTCTGTAGAGCTAGGTAAAAAACTAGAATTATACAATGACAAACATTTGTAGTAAGATACAAGTACATAACAGACTAAACATAACTCGTACAGGAAGAACTTACAGTCTAAAGGTTGAGGGTGCAGAGACATAAGCGCCCAGATTACGAGTTTTGCACAAAACAGGGTGCGGAAAAATAACGGCAAAAAAATTTCACTCTCCATAGCGCTGCCATTAGGAGTTACTGAAAAGCCTCCTTGTGCTGTGCGTTATGGTGCGTTAAGCTCCATACCGCACAAAAGCCAAGGGCTAATTTGGCGTGCTCGTGCACACTTTCCCCCATAGACATCAATGGGGGGAAAGTGTTAGAAAAAAAACTAACACCTGAAGTGCAGAATGGAGATCGCCGTAACGCAACCCCTTTGATGTCTATGGGGAAAAGAAAGTTACATTTAAACATAGGACCCTAACATAAACCCCTAGTCTAAAACCTCTAATCTGCCACCCCTGACATCAGCGACACTAATAAAAGTTATTAACGCCTAATCCTCCGCTCCCTGACATGGCCGACACTAAATAAAAGCTATTAACTCCTAACCCGCCACTCCCCGACATCGCCGACACTAATAAAAGCTATTAACCACTAATCCTCCACTTCCTGACATCAATAAAAATTATTCATCCCTATTCCGCCGCTACCCGACATTGCGGCCACTAAATAGTTATTAACCCCTAATTCGCCGCTCCATGACATCGTCAACACCTAAATAAACCTATTAACCCCTAAACTGCTGGCTCCCACATCGCAAAACACTAAATTAAACTAATAACCCCTAAACCTAGCACCCCCTAACTTTAAATTAAAATTACAATATAACTAGCTTAAAATAAATAGAAACTTACCTGTGAAATAAAAAAAACTAAGTTTAAACTATAAATTTACCTAACATTACTATTCTAATAAAACAAAAAAAAACTACCAATTAAAAAATCTAAATTACACATTTAAAAAACCTAACACTACTAAAAAAATTTAAAAATCTATAATTACAAAAAATAATAAGCACTAAATTACGAAAAATAAAAAACACTAAGATTACAAAAAATAATAAAATGATCAAAAATAAAAACAATTACACTAATCTAATAGCCCTTTAAAAATAAAAGCCCCCCATAATAAAAATACCCATTAACCTACAATAAACTACCAATAGCCCTTAAAAGTGCCTTTTGTAGGGCATTGCCCTAAGGTAAACAGCTCTTTTACCTGTAAAAAAGTCCCCCCAACAGTAAAACCCACCACCCAAACAACCCCCAAAAGAAAAAACCTAACTCTAAAAAAAACCTAAGCTACCCGTTGCCCCTAAAGGGACATTTGTATGGGCATTGCCCTTAAAAGGGCTTTCAGCTCTTTTTCACTTCCCTTAAAAGGGCATTCAGCTCTTTTATACTTTGCACAATCCCCTAATCTGAAAAAACACCCCCCAAAATAAAAAAAATACCTAACACTAACTCCAGAATATCTACTCTATTTATTTCTGAAGTCCGGAAATCCATCTCCATCCAGGCGACGAGAAGTCTCCATCCAAGCGTTGAGAAGTCTCCATCCAGGTGGCAAGAAGACTTCACCCAGGCAGCGAGAAGTCTTCATCCAGGCGGCGACAACTTAATCCATCGTGGGGGCGTCTTCTATCTTTATCCTGGCGGGGCGGAGCTATCCTGGATCGGCGATGACATCCTGCGTGGCGCGTCCTCTTCATGCGGTCACCATATACTGAAGTTGAATGCAAGGTACCCGTTTCAAAATGGCATACCTTGCATTCCTATTGGCTGATTTGATTCTTCAAATTCAAATCAGCCAATAGGATGAGAGCTTCTGAAATCCTGTTGGCTGTTCAAAACTACTGAAATCCTATTGGCTAATTTGAACAACCAATTGGATTTTAGTAGCTCTCATCCTATTAACTGTTTTGAACAGCCAATAGGATTTCAGAAGCTCTCACCCTATTGGCTGATTTGAATTTGAAGAATCAAATGAGCCAATAGGAATGCAAGGTACTCCATTTTGAAACGGGTACCTTGCATTCAACTTCAGTGTAAGGTGGTGACCGTTTGAAGAGGACGATCCGCGCAGGATGTCATCGCCGGTCCAGGATAGCTCTGCTCTGTGCCACTGGGATGAAGATAGAAAATGCCCCCACGATAGATGAAGATGGCACCGTCTGGATGAAGACTTCTTGCCGCCTAAATGGAGATGGATGTCCGGACTTCAGGAACAGTGAGTAGATATTCTGGGGTTAGTGTTAGGTATTTATTTTTTTTGGGGTGTTATTTTCAGATTAGGGCTTTGGGCAAAGTGTAAAAGAGCTGAATACCCTTTTAAGGGCAATGCCCATGTTTTTATTTTAGGGGACTTTTATTTTTATAGGGCTATTAGATTACTTGCAATTGTTTTTTATTTTTGATAATTTTGTTTATTATTTCTTGTAATCTTAGTGTTTTTTTTATTTTTCGTAATTTAGTGTTTATTATTTTTTGTAATTTTAGATTTTTTTAAATTTTCAGTAGTGTTAGGTTTTTTTAAATTTGTAATTTAGATTTTTTAATTGGTAGTTTTTTTATTTTATTAGAATAGTAATGTTAGGTTAATTTATAGTTTAAACTTAGCTTTTTTTTATTTCACAGGTAAGTTTTTATTTATTTTAAGATAGTTATATTGTAATTTTTAATTAAAGTTAGGGGGTGTTAGGTTTAGGGGTTAATAGTTTAATTTAGTGTTTTGGAATGTGGGTGGCCGGCAGTTTAGGGGTTAATAGGTTTAGTTTAGTAGTTACGATGTAGGGGGCGGGTGGTTTAGGGGTTAATAGGTTTATTTAGTGGCGACGATATGGGGGACCGGAGGTTTAGGGGTTAATAGGTTTATTTAGTGTCAGCTGTGTCGGGGAGCAGCGGAATAGGGGTTAATAATTTTATTTAGTGTCAGCGATGTCGGGGAGCGGCGGATTAGGGGTTAATAGGTTTATTTAATAGTCACGATGTGGGTGGGCGGCAGATTAGGGGTTAATGTGTTTTATATAGTATTTACTGCTCTCAGATCACGGTATTTATCATGTTGGTATAGGCTGTAACGCAAGCATTTTAGCCTGAATGCACAACCTGTAATACCGGCGCTATGAAAATCCCACACTCAAACATCATTTTTTTGAGTGAGGAATAGACGTTGCGCTACAGGCTAAAATGCTTTTTGGTATAGCTATACCGCCGCAACTCGTAATATGTGTTCCTGGCCATTCCACGCACAATGGCCAATTTTTCAGTGGCATAGCTGTACTACAAAACTCGTAATCTAGGTGAAGGTTTAGGGTATCTTTAGTTGCAACATTTAGTCAAGGCAGTTTAAGTTTTATTTTGGTTAGGATAAAAAGTAGAGGATTGATGTTAAGCTTCTCTAAACAGGTGCGTTTTCAGAGGTGGTTTGGATGACACAAATTAAGTAATTGCTTATATAAAATGAATTGAGGGTGCACAGAGCATGCACAGCATATGTGAGTATGTCTCTGAAACAGTAAACACTCAAAAGGACATTCCAGACAAATTTGGAGCCCACATAAATGCATTTCAGTTTTGAATAGAAGCATTTTTGTAATATAAATGTATTAGCAACAATTATTCTAATAAAAGCTATAGCTGTTTCAAAAGTGTATTAAAGTATGCACCGTGCACCAGCATTTTAAACAAAGAACTTGCTCAGAGAGCCGAAGGTTCTTGTATCATCTAGTTGTGATTCAATTTGTTAATTACTGACATGATACAAACTCGACTATCACATACGCAAAACCGTGTTACATTTCAAATTTTTGGGAAGTACAGATAATAATTTGAAAAGCACTGTCTAAAGGGTTTATTAAAGGTACAGTCTACTACAGAATTTTTATTGTTTGAAAAGATAAATAAATAAGAAATCTGGAGGGTTGTGGGTATATTGTACATGTGCATGTAGAGTTATATATATTTCAATTATACTGTAAAATACTCTTGGTTATATTACGAATCGTGCATTATGAGTGAAAAAGCAGCATTATGGCTCTTTTTCACTACCACTGCTATTACGAGTCTTGTAGGTATAGCTGTACCGCACACCTTTTTGGCCGTAACACAACGTAACTAACGCACATTTCAAAAAGTCCTTTTTCAATGGGACTTCCATAGCGCCGGTATAATGAGTTTGCCTGTCCGGCCAAAAAGTGAGCGGTACAGCCCATAACCACAAGATCTGTACCGCCACCTTAAAGTCAGTAGTTATGAGATTTACGCTACAAAGCTGTAGCATAAAACTCATAACTAAAGTGTTACGAAGTACACTAACACCCATAAACTACCTTTTAATCCCTAAACCGAGGCCCTCCCGCATCGCAAACACTAAAATACAATTATTAACCCCTAATCTGCCGCCCCAGACATCGCTGCCACTATAATAAACATATTAACCCCTAAACCGCGGTACTCCCGCATCACAAACACTAGTTAAATATTATTAAACCCTAATCTGCTGTCCCTAACATCGTCGCAACCTACATTACTATTATTAACCCCTAATCTGCTGCCCCCAATGTTGCCGCCACTATACTAAAGTTATTAACCCCTAAACCTAACCCTAAGTCTAACCCTGACCCAACGTAACCCTAACACACTAACTTTAACCTAATTAAAATAATTCCAAATAAAAATTACAATTAATACCTAAATTATTCCTATTTAAAAATAAACAAATACTTACCTGTAAAATAAAACCTAAGCTAGCTACACTATAACTAATAGTTACATTGTAGTTAGCTTAGGTGTTATTTTTATTTCACAAGTAAATTTGAATTTATTTTAACTAGGTTGATTAGTTAGTAAATATTTATTAACTTCTGCCCGCTTGGATAAAGACTTCTCCCGGCTTTGTTGAGGACTTCTGCCCGCTTGGATGAAGACTTCTCCTGGCTGGATGAAGATGGATGTCCGGTCTTCAAAAACTGTAAATGGATCTTCGGGGGCTAGTGTTAGGTTTTATTAAGGGTTTATTGGGTGGGTTTTATTTTTTAGCTTAGGGTTTTGGGCACTGTAAAAGAGCTAAATGCCCTTCAGGGCAATGGGGAGCTTAAGTTTTTTAGATATGATTTTATTTGGGGGGGGGGTTGGTTGTGTGGGTGGTGGGTTTTACTGTTGGGGGGTTGTTTGTATTTTTTTTTACAGGTAAAACAGCTGATTTCTTTGGGGCAATGCCCCGCAAAAGGTCCTTTTAAGGCCTATTGACAGTTTAGTGTAGGCTAGGTTTTTTTTTATTTTGGGGGGCTTTTTTTATTTTGATAGGGCTATTAGATTAGGTGTAATTAGTTTAAATATTTGAGATTTTTTTTTATTTTGTATAATTTAGTGTTTAATTTTTTTTCTAATTTAGTTTATTGAATTTAATTAATGTAATTTATTTAATTTTAATGTAATGTTAGGTGTTAGTGTAACTCAGGTTAGGTTTTATTTTACAGCTAAATTTGTATTTATTTTAACTAGGTAGCTAGTAAATAGTTAATAACTATCTACTAACTAGTCTACCTAGTTAAAATAAATACAAACTTAGCTGTGAAATAAAAACAAAACCTAAGATAGCTACAATGCAACTATTAGTTATATTGTAGCTAGCCTAGGTTTTATTTTACAGATAAGTATTTAGTTTTAAAAAGGAATTATTTAGATAATGATAGTAAGTTTTATTTAGATATATTTTAATTATATTAAAGTTAGGGTTAGACTTAGGGTTAGGTTTAGGGGTTAATATATTTATTTAGTGTTAGTGATGTGGGAGGCGAGAGGTTTAGGGGTTAATAACTTTAGTATAATGGCGGCGACATTGGGAGCGGCAGATTAGGGGTTAATAAATTTATGTAGGTGACGGCGACATTGGGGGTGGCAGATTAGGGGTTAATAAGTGCAATGAAGGTGGTGGCGACGTTGGGGGCAGCAGATTAGGGGTTAATAAGTGTAGGTAGGTGGTGGCGACATTGGGGGCGGCAGATTAGGTTAATAAGTGTAATGTAGGTGTCGGCAATGTGGGGGGCGGCAGATATGGGGTGTTTAGACTCTGGGTTTATGTTAAGGTGTTAGGTGTAAACATACATTTTGTTTCCCCATAGACATCAATGGGGCTGTGTTGCAGAGCTTTACGCTCCGTTATTGCAGGTGTTAGGCTTTTTTTTAGCTGGCTCTCCCCATTAATGTGTATTGGGAAATCGTGCATGAGCACGTAACAGCAGCTCAAAGCAGTGCTGGTATTTGTGTGCAGTATTGAGCAATGCAGCCATATCGACGGGTTTTTGCAAACCTGTAATAGGTGAGCGGTGACAATAACTTGCAAGTTATTACCGAGCCAATCATAACGCAAAACTCATAATCTAGCTGTCAATTTTGTATTTAAAGAAATTTCTTTTTTTAAACTTCTGGTGTGTGCTTTTCATTTTTAGGAAGAAAATTGCATGTACAGGATATTAATAGCATATAGAAGACAGTAGCCACTCCTTTTTTTTGCTTTAAAATTTGCACTATGTACATGTTCTTTTGGAATTCTATATATATTGTATTTGTATAGCCTCAATAAGTTCTCACTGTACTGTATGTGTTTTAGTTCTATTGCAAATGTGTTCTATATTAATACCATGTTTGTTACAGTGTGGTTGCATATTAAACGTAAAGCCATTTAGTAATGTGTAAATTTGTTTTGATACATTTCTAGTATTGCGATCACACTATACCCAACGCGTTCTGTTTTAAAAACATATCTATGGCGAGATTACAAGTGAGGCGCAATAATAGATTTGGAATTGCGATTGCGCAAGTGCAATAGTCTTTTCCGCTTCAATCCATACTGCGATCTACAAACTCTGGTTAACTGTTTTCCTAAACTAAAAAATTGCACAAAAAACAAAAATACCTTACAAAGTACATTTACTAAACTGCCACCCCCCATATTGCCAACGCTAAACAAAACTATTAACCCCTAAACCACCACCCCCACATTGCAAACCATCTAAATAAAACTATTAACCCCTAAACTACCATCCCCCACATAGCAAACACTAAATACCAATATTAACCCCTAAACCACCATCCCCCCACAAAGCAAACTATCTAAATAAACTATTTACCCCTAAACCACCATCCCCCCACAACGCAAAATAATAAACTAACATCTTAACCCCTTAATCTAACACCCCCTAACTTAACCCCAATTAAAATACCCATAAATTAAATTAAAAATATCCTAACTACCTTTAAAAAAAGAAAAATTAACCTGTAAAATTAAAGTGAAACCTAAGCATTTTCACAAAAAAACAAACAAACCTACCATTACAAAAAATAACAAAAACCTACCCTTACAAAAAATAACAAAAGAAATTACAAAAAATAAAAAAAAATCCTATTCTAATACCCCTAAAAAAACCCACCCAAAAATAAAAAAAAAACCTATTCTACAAACTACCAATAGCCCTTAAAGGGGCCTTTTGTAGGGCATTGCCCTAAAGCAAACAGCTCTTTTGCATAAAAAAATAATTACCCCCTAACATTACAACCCCCAAATAAAATAAAAAACTAAACTACCCATTGTCCCAAAAAGTGCATTTGGATGGGCATTGTTCTTAAAAGGGCATTCACCTATTTTCTACCCAAATAAAGTTAAAAAAAACCTTATCTAAAAAAAAATCCCACCCCAAATAATAAAAAAACCCTTAAGTCTAACCCTAAAATTTGTACTCACCGATAATGATGGGAGGCGCTTTATGTATAATAATACATATAAATAAAGTGCATACACATGTACTATATACCCACAATCCCCCAAATAAGATAGGTTTATTATTTATGTACTTGTTTCCCTATTGTATTGTAACAAAAGAGGTTGAGTTTGGGATGACACATGTAAATTGTATTGCCATTGAATACCGTGTAAAGGGATCACTGGGCTTACACCTTCACTGCAGGGGACGATGCTGCTTTGAACATTCTACCAGCATCACCTCCCACAGAGTATAGTAAAACTGCCCTTGGCAGCCTTTTATAAACAACACTGATGTCAGCCTTTATAATATTTTACAGCCAATCCTGAACACAAGACCTAGTAGTAAAAAAAAAAGTCCACTGTACTTGTCTCTATCTGCTCCAATAAAGGTGTTACTGAAACTGACTTTTGTTATATTTTTAGCACAGAAATGTTTACTTCTGTTACACAACACTGCCCTAATTTTACAATGCTAACAACTGAAATTGTGTTTCTATTTAATGGTTACAAAATCTCTACTAAAAACACAAAAAAATATTTAAAAGTATCTTAATTTTTCTTTTGAACTCACCTTATTTTATTAATGACTGTTCCTAAATAGCCTTGTGTTTCGCTAAAGCATTTCTTAAACTACATAGAGAAAAAAAAACAGTTTTCAGTCCTGGTTAAAGGGATGTTTTATAGACAATATCACAGTGCATACTAGCAAACGGATGGATAGCTTTCAATAACTGCAGCTTGGTTCTTCATTTTGGGTGGCTGATGCTGTGTTTATTTTCATGGGCCTTTGGTTCTAAGTGCTTGGTTACTGTAGAATGTGACAATGTTATTCTTTATGTTATATGTTTGCTGAGTACTTGATAATGGGTGTCAGTGATTGGTGATTCATTTTGGCTTGCTGTCTCCAATTGGTTAGTTTTAAATAATGTTCTACAGGCTAAATGACGAGTGGTTAGTGAAGGGTAGTTGATTCTGAGTGGCTGGTGTAGGAATGTTGTTGAATGTTTATTGAGAGGTTGTCTATGCAGGGTAGATGTATTGTGGCCAATTTACTGTATACCATGTGATGAGTGGTTGGCTCAGAGTGTCTGTAGATGGATGATGGTGCATCATTTGCTGATGTATGATTGGATAGTGCTGCTGTGATATGTGGTTGGTGCTAAAGGATTCATGGGTAGGGAATCTGGATTTTTAGTTTTTGGTGGCTGTTGCTAAATTTTTTGGTGCTGGGTTTTCAAATATGTACAGTTAATTCTATGTAGTTAATTTTGATGGATGTGGCTATTTATGCCTAGTGGCTGGTGATAAAAATGAATTGTAATGGACTATTGTATATCAATGGTTGGTGATGACTTAATGGTACTTGGTAGCTGTTGGAAGATTTTGTTTTCAATTTCTTTTTAACAAATATTTTATACCAAAAATAAATATTTGATTTGAAATGCTTTAATAATTATTATAAACTTACATGTTCTTGTACTTTCATAAATATAGTTGTATAGGCTTGTGATGTTTTTTCTGCGTCAAACGCTTGCCCAGAAAGTGTTATACTACCATAGAAACTGTCTCCTGAAATCAAATATAAAATAGTTTTACTTTAATAATATTAGGTACATTCACATATATAAGGGTCGGTTACACATTAGCTGCTGTAGCCACCGCACCAGAGGGGTCATGTCATAGCTACTCATAGGTAAATGGGGCAGATAACCTGAGTGAGAGCGAAGGCAAAAGATAAACTCACTTTATTTAATTTTTAAAAGCTCAACTAAACAAACTTTAAAGACATTAAAAATAAATAAATAAACAGCTTTTTATGTTTGTTGTGAATTTAGGTAAATTCCCACTAAATAAACAATGATACATTTTGCTATATTAGTAATTTAAGGGACATACAACTTACATTTTTTCTTTCATTTCTATAATCTTTTATTGAGGTTTTGCACAAAAATACCACATACAATAAAATCTTTTGCATAAATGGCAAAATGTCCATGGCATACAATACAATGATACATGTTGAGAGTAAAATGTTTGACAAAATATGAGCTTTAGAAACCTCAATTCTTTAAATACGTTAAGCTTTCATAAGTGGCTGATTAGCTGGTCACTTATGGACTCTTTGATATAGGTAATACTGGTGGAGCAAGTTAGCCATATCAGGGACCTTATTAGGTCCAATGTCACGTAATAGTTGTGAGAATATAATCCTGATAAGAATAATAAAGTGTAAACAATATAACAATAGTGGGAATAGTATATAAACTTACATAGAAGTTGGTTTGTCAGCGGGTAAGCACCGCTTGGAATTGGGGTAAGGGGGGGGGGCGGATTGATGAACGTATGCTATGGGAGTAATAATAACAAAACATAATATATGCTGGAATATAGTGTGATGAGGAACCTCATTTTTCTATTGTACTATCAATTAAGCCAACTTGGAGGAAAGGAACCTTTGTGCAAACTGAGAAACATAAAACCCATAACATCTTAAGAGCTAAACTATAATAGCTTATATTTAGATCAGATTAATAAAATAGGCCATGACATGTCAGGCATAGTAGCAAAAACATAAAGCTCTTTGTCTAATAAAATTTAATTATATATGACAATAAAGATATAGGATCCAATATGTAAGTCTGTTATATATCCCCATCTGAGAGGATTAGTGATACACCATAGGTAAGATGCAGAGAACTTGTAATTAACCCTTTTTGTATCTCGGTAAAAGACTACTAAATAACTAGAGTACTCATCTGCGTAATTTTTAAGGATAAGGTCTTCCTCCCTAGTGAAACCAAGGTATATATAATACTGCTTGGTGCAACCTCGGCCGCAGGTAGCCTCTTATGTATACTATAATTGCGTTTGTAACGCATTCGTCACCATTGGTAGTTGCGTACGCATCCTCAAAGGAATGTTGGCAGCGCAAGGCACCCAACAGAATGTTGGCTGCGCACGCAGCCAAAAGAATTCATCTGGGTGCAGCGTCACTGCATCCAGGTGGATTTAAAAAATGACAGGGGTGGTGAAAGAATCCACTGCAAGAATCCACCACAAGTGGATTCTTTCACCACCTCTGCCATTTTTGGAATCCACCGGGATGCAACGAAGGAGCATTACACACAAAAAAAAAAATAACTGCCTGCAATAAGTATTAACAAAACAAAAAAACCTAACTGTCCGCAATAAGTAATTAAAAAAAACTAACCGTACTCATACTCGATCTCGTACTAATCATACTCGATCTGGTTGATTTCCGGCAATTCCTGTCCGCCTCATCAGAGCAAGTGGACAGGGTTATGGAGCAGCGCTCTTTAGACCTCTGCTCCATAACTTGCGTTTCTGGCGAGTCTGAAGACTCGCCAGAAACACGGGCCTTCAAGCTCCATTCGAAGCTTGATAGATAGGCCCCATTGTGTCAAGCACAAAGCTCTCAAATACGCATAGGAACCCAGTAATTTTTCCAGTTATCGAGGAAAGTTTGAGCCGGGGCTGTGAACCCTTCCCGGATAAAGCCTTGTGAGCATGCAAAGATCTCAGAGGAGTATATTTAGTAGACTGTTCTTTTGTCTCACAAAGCTCAGTGGTGATAGTATCTCCTGCTGTATGATCAGCTATATATAGTTGATTCAGGTTATATGAGCTGTCATCTTTATCCTTCACACTTCTATGTAGAGCATGCTGAACTGGGTTAAAGGTGGACCTTATCTCCTGAATGAGAGAGTGCTGATGGCGGTCTAGTGTAGAAATCAAATTGCAGAGCACACTTGCGATATGTTTCTCCATATTGGACTGCCTTGTGACAGACTATTGGGTATGTCCCAGTGAGTTGAAGGTGACAGTGCGGTGGATCTACTTATTACCCCCAGGGGGAGATGGTATATCTTAGGATCTGAAATGATTGGGAAAGTCAGTAAAACAGTAAACAACATTAAACATCAATAAAGAGTTGTGGTATTCCCCAAAGTCTCCTTGCACAGCTCAAAGAATTACTGAGTGCAAGCGGGTGTCAGATGTAACTCACTGTGCCCATTATCTTGCTTCGGGTAGACCACAGCAGTTCTGTAGTGGTCTGACAGCGGTGTTTACCTCAGCACAGGAAAGTTCTGATTAAAGATGGCGGCCGTTCGGGCTCTTTAGAAAAAAACACTCACTCTCATCATCTGATCCACGCACAGTGCAATTCAAACGCAGGATAGTGAGCCTTAGCTGTGGTTGCAATATGTTGTCTCATACTGGTACGTTGTGGCACTTCTGAATTAATTCCTGCAGTCACTGGACTCTGATATACTCTCCTGGTCTGGTTTTAAAGTTGGTGGGCGCTGGTACAAGTTATTTAGGCATATGGGTCACGCTCTGTGAAGAGTTTTTTGGGTCTTTTGAGGTCCATTTGCTCAATTATCCGGAGAGCTCTGGGGATCTGCGTTCATTCTCTCCTGTAGCTAACTCCACCCAAATTTTTTTTTCATGATTTAGATAGAATATAACATTTTAAACAACTTTCTTATTTACTTGTCAGTTTTCTTGTTATCCTTTGTTGAAAAGCAGAAATATAAGCTCAAGAGTGTGCACGTGTCTGCAGCACTACATAGCAGCTGTTTTGCAACAATGTTATATATTAGCAGGAGCATTTAGTGCTTCTGGCATGTGAATGCTACCTAGATATCTCTTCAACAAACAAAAACATGAGAATAAAATAAATTTGCTAATAGAAGTATATATATATATATATATATATATATATATATATATATATATATATATATATATATATATATATATATATATATATATATATATATATATAAAAGTAACATATAAGCAGAATAGTTGGAAATATCTCACCTTGTTTGCAGGTTGAATTCACAAAATAAAAGTTTAATGGGCATTGGCAGATAAAGGTCTTATAAAGCTCAACGCAAGTTGCAGTGTAACTCCCACAGCTGTCAGGCTGGCATTTTTCACCACCTGCATGAAGATAAAATGAATGTTTTATGTAACATGAAACAGTGTTTATTTTTTATGTTTTGAAGCTGTCCAACAGATACTCAGGTTTTTTCATCAAAAGCTTGCAGATAATAAAATCATGTACAAAAAAAGTATGAATTATAAAATGTAGTTTACAATTTATTCCCAGCAAAATAATTTTTAAATTTGTGTTTGTGCACAATTGAAAATGCTATATTAAAGCTTACTGACTGAGAGGAACATCCACTGCAATTATTTGGCAGACAAATACACTTGCCAAGTCTATTCAGCACAGTTACATTTTCTTTGAAATGCAACAAAGTAACAATGGCTTTAAGTGCCCTTTAAAGGGACAGTATACTATAAAATAGTTTTTCCTTTAATATGTTTCCAATTATTTTTTTTATCAGCTGCAGAGTATAAAACATATGAGATTTGCTTTTTTTAAAGGGACAGTCAAGTTAAAAAAAAACCTTTCATGATTTAAATAGGGAATGTAATTTTAAACAACTTTCCAATTTACTTTTATCCCCAATTTTGCTTTGTTCACTTGGTATTCTTAGTTGAAAGCTAAACCTAGGAGGTTCATATGCTAATTTCTTAGACCTTGAAGACTGCCTCTAATCTGAATGCATTTTGACCACTAGAGGGCATTAGTTCAAGTTCATGTGTTTCATATAGATAACATTGAGCTCATGCACGTGAAGCTACCCTGGAGATAGCACTGATTGGCTAAAATGCAAGTTTGTCAAAAGAAATTAAATTAAGGTACAGTTTGCAGAGGCTTAGATACAAGGTAACCACAGAGGTAAAAAGTGTATTTCTATAACATTGTTAGTTATGCTAAACTGGGAAATGGGTAATAAAGGGATTATCTTTCTTTTTAAACAACAAAAATTCTGGTGTTGACTATCCCTTTAAGGCTTATTTGTGTATATGAATTAGCTGATTTTGTGTTTTGAAACCACAACCTACTAAAATGGGTTAAGCTTGAAGGCATAATCTGATCTCATTACTGTATCACATTGTGTACATATAAATGCTTCTTTATCTTATATCTGTCCAAAAACCAATCACCAATATTAGAGAGAACAATGGAAGATTAACATTTTATTACCTTATCTCTTCTATACTCATTTCTTCTACTAGCTGTGTTAACATAGCTGTGTTGAGGCCAAAAACTTTCATGATGGGTGGGGATACCACAGGTTAAATAAACTATTTAAAATGGCAATATAAGGGTAATGGAAATACTTGTAAACAATTTTATAAACTCCAGCAGGTAAAGTGGATTATTGGGTACAAATTAAAGGGGAGAACATTTTTGAGTAAACTGTACCTTTATTAGTCTAACAGTGTTTTTCAATTAGGGCACACTTACATGCCAGATTTTCAGGACTACCTTGGGTGAGAGCAGCTAATACCACAATTACTGATCAGCTGATTATTTCACCTGTGTTCTAGTTTAGATATCCTGAACATCTGGCCTTTTGCTGTTCACAGAGGACTGGAATTGAAAAAACACCAGTCTGACAAATCCTAGGCAGATTTCAACAATTGCTATGGCATCTGTTGCACAAATATTGATGCCACTCCACTATGCAAAAGGGACTAACAGATACGGTACAGTGAACATTGATTAAATCTCAGCCATTGTTTTTGGTTACAGAGACATTGTGAGACTGTAATATAAAATATACAACATAATACAAAATCTTTACTTATAACTTATAAAAAAACAAAACAAAAAACCCATGATAAAAGTCAGAAACATAAAAAAATAAAAAAATTAAATTTAAAAAAATTTGTGCTGAAGCAGGGACACACCTACACACTGCTGCCGACACACTAGTGTGTCCCGACACACAGTTTGGAAAGCACTGAGATAGAACATACACTTTTAATCAAATTTCCAATTTAATTCTATTATTACATTTTCTTCATTCTTTTGTTATCCATTGCTGAAGGGACAGCATTGCACTACTGACAGGAAGCTGAAAATATCTATTTAGCCAATCACAAGACAAATATGTGCAGGCACCAATTAGCAGCAGCTCGAACTAGTGTATGATATGTGCGTATTCATTTTTTTGACAAGGGATACTAAGAGAACAAACATTTGAAAATAGAAGTGAA